>NW_027103452.1:0-118400 GCF_902728285.1 Clytia hemisphaerica | reverse complement strand
CCCCCCCCCCCTTGGGGCTACAAAAATTGAAAAAGCTTGGGGTTAATAGGGTTAAGGTGCGATTCTGAAATTTTTGGTGTGAGTAAACAACAACCAAAGGTACCTTTCCAAAAAAATAGTTTTTGTGATGATGTCCTATTTTCATAATGGCGCGCCGTTTTGAAAAGAATTAATTATGACAGTTTTGGCGCACTGTATTGCCTTTTGGAAGTGAAAATTTTGGCAATCTGAATGAATGCCGTTAGTGTCGTTAGTCAATTTGATTGACTTTCAGAATATAAAAACAGAATTAGAAAATCATTTCTACATCAGGAGATATAACGATTTGAAGTTATGGTATTTTTTTGTATTTTTTTGCAAAGGTTCTTATAAAAAACAGCTGGCGTCATCAAAGGATGTATGATTAAACAATCTTTGCAGGATTATGCATCATCCTACCAAGTTTCATGACTTTTGGATAATTTTTAATAATTTTATGAGGGGTGGGATGTTTGGAGCCTGTTTTCCAAAAAACGTATGCTTAAAAAAACATGTACCAAAGGAAGAAATTTTAGCGGGAAGAAAATTTGGCGGATTTGAATTAATTCAATTAATCTCCCAAATTCGTGCATTTCGAGCTTCAAACGAATTTTTGCCAGAAATATCCTGCAACCACCAAATTAAATTCCCTCTAAAAAACTTTTTCGGCCATCCGCCAAATTAAATTGCCGCCAAAATTTCTTCCTTTAAGGTATACACTTTATTAAAATCTTTTTTCCGGCTATCAGTTAAGTTTTCTTAAGAACTGGCCAAATTTTCAGGTTGAAATATTCTGAAGCAGCCTAACGAGATATCTCTTCCCCTTTTATCTTTAGTTTGACCCAAATTTGTCAAATGTCAACTTTATTTGGCACTGTGTAGATAAGAACGTGTATATTTTTATTTAATTTTCAATATAAAAGAAAACAGAAAAGTTTTTGAAAGTTGTACATACATAGTTATATATTTTAGTCAAACATAAAAAGACAAAATATATGGGGTGTATATTTTTATTTTCAATATAAAAGAAAACAGAAAAGTTTTTGAACGTTGTACATACATAGTTATATATTTTAGTCAAACATAAAAAGACAAAATATATGTGAATATGTCTGATAAAAGCGTTTAATAATTTTCCTTGCTCCAACTTTCGAATGTCTAATGAAACTGATAGCAAATCAATGCTTTTGAACTTCATCATCTGCTTAGCAAGTTCCCTGTATGGTCGTTCTTTGTCTCCAGTTTTCGCTTCTTATGTTGTTTGAAGATGCTCTGCTTCATCTTTTTGACATATAAAGGCGTGTCTCTTCATTATCTCGATCGCTCTTAATCGTTTTAGGATCTTTTCCGACTTTTCCGAACATTCACAACACTTCTTTTTGACATTTTTGGCGAGCAATTCATTTTATTTTTTGAATTATTTAGTAAACATCTAAAAGAAAAATTGGTATTGAGTCTAACAAATGACCAATTCAATGACTTAGCCTAAGCATAGGGGCCGTCAACTATTTTCCATTCCCAAAAATGACCGGTCTTCCCCAGCAGAACCCGGGTTGGCTATAGGCATACTATAAAGTTTGCGGTTTTCTATTTTTAGAGAGAGCACACTGCGACGGAGAGCGATGAAATTTGGGCACGGATACTCTCCTCAACAAACTCTAATGGCTTCCAATAGTTTCCATTCCCAAAATTAATCACAAGAACTTCAAAAATCAAATTTGAGAATATCAAACAAATATCAAACGAATATCAAACATCAAACGTAGAATATCAAACCAACTTCAACTTAATGAGTGATGATGGTGAAAACGAGGAAGAATTCGGCATCATTGGAATAACAGAAGAGAGGAAAAAAGGGAATAAAAGCAGGAAGTCTCAGTGGTCAGAAGCTGCTGTAGATGATTTGGTGGACATCATACTCGAGGATGAGAAATTTAAAGAAAAACTTTTGCTTACAAACGTTAAGAACGTGAAAAATGGACAGTACTACAAAGAAGTAATAAAGGAATTACAGTCTCGTTGTGATTAAAGAACAGAGAATCTGGGAGATTTCTGCTCCTCTGTAGACCAGGCAAGGGGAAAGTTTAAGAGGTGCACTGCGATCTGCCGGAAGGCACTTCTCTTCATTAAAACTAAATCTGGAATCAAAAGATTCCAAGAACAAAAAGGGTATGGAGCTTGGTTTTCAAAGCTACTCCCTATAGTTAGTTCTATGGACAACAGCCAGCCCCAACAAGCAATCGAGCTAAGTGCCAACAAAGATATAACAGCAGAAGAGAACACGGAAACTCCAGAAAATACCGACCCAGATACATCTTCTTCAACCACATCATCCACCTCAACAACACCACCAGCAAAGGTAAAAAAAACAAAACGAAAGGCCTTTGTCCCAGAGCCGTCTGGCAAGAAGAAGCCAGTCAAAACTGGAGACGTTTTGGTGGAAATTAAAGAGACAGTAAAATCGATGAAGAATGACACGTCATCAAATGACCTCTTGCAGTTTTTAAAAGAAGAAAGTTTAAGGCAATCTGAAAGGGATGAGGTCTTTTTAACTCTTTTAGGCAAAATGATTGACCCAAACACTACACATGTTCCTGGAAGTCCTCAAAATACACAACATCCCCTGTCTCGATCACCAACAACTTATGCTCCTCCCAATCCACCTGCACCAAATTTTGCATCACCGCAAAACTACCACACCCCAAACTACTTTCCAAATTACCACATGCAGCAACAGCAAAAGACACCTCCACCCCAGCAATATTGATATGGCATGACAAACAACAGGCCTGGAAGCTCTACCATGACTCAACCACCTTGTACTCCATCTAAACAACACACAAATGAAAGTTTTACTGATATGTTGAATTCAGATTATATGTAAATCTTTATTGCTAGATATGAGTCACTGTTATAAAAGATACATGGATCCTAAAAATTGTGTTTTATATAATGTATAGTACTGATGTTAAAGTCATTGAGCTTCCTTTTCTTTCCAAAATTCTTTCGTTAAAGATGAACGAATGGCCTTTGCTGAGGATACCTTGCTAATTTCGAAGTTTTTTTGCCTTGAATTTGTCAGTGACAAAATCTCTCGAACTTCTTCTGGAGTCATTCTCTTGTTAGCAGCGTGATTCATTGTCAAATCAAACTTCCTGGGTACGAGGTCCCCAAGGTCAATGCAAATATTGTGCAATACAACGCATACTAGGGCATAAATTTTGACTGTTTCTTTTTGACTTTCACATTTTCGGTTTAGTACTCTAAACCGACTCTTCAGCCTGCCAAAAGCACCCTCTGTCACCAATCGGGCTCGACTTAATCCTAAATTGAAGTAGCGTTTGTCGGGTGGAAGAATAGCATCTCCATGGGGTTTCATCAGCCAGGATCGGAAAGGAAACGCCCCGTCGCCTAGCACAAGAGGTGGTATCTCGACTTTTTCTACCTTTTGAACCATATCAGGGACTATTTCACCATTGACTTTACGGCTCCAAAGGTCAGTTGACTGGAGTAATGTCGAATCATGCTTATTTCCAGGTGCTCCAACAGACGCCCAGATAAAACGATCGCGTCCACTAATGCCATTACAATGATAGAATAAAACCCCTTAAAATTGAAGTATTGTTTCATTGACTGGGCACCGCCCCAAGGGCATTTTATTGGAAGATGCGAACCATCTACTGCCGCAAAGGCATAAGGAAACTGCCACTCCTCTCCGAATTTCTGCATGCTATTTTTAAAATCTTTCTTTGTTGAAGGAAAACGGCTATTTACGGTTTCATCCCACAGTTCATCAACAATAACTTGACATGTTTCCCTAACAATAACACAAATAGTAGATTTGCTGACACCATCCATCTCTCCAACCGTGTATATGTAATCACCTCTTGCTAACTTGAAAATAGTAATAGCGAGTCTAAACTCGGGTGATAAGGGCTCTTCGATTAGTTTTTGTTTTACTAGTTTGTGACGGATGCAATTAAGGATCGAATTGAATGTTCCTCTTGCCATTCGGAAAGTTTCAAAGAACATGGCGTCATCATACGTATCTCGAACTAGTTCCCACCATCCTGTGTTACGTAGGAATCTCCGACAGGATCGTTTCTTACGCTGCTGTTTCTGCAACTTCTTAAGTTTTGCTAAATTTCCCAAAAGTTCAAGGCATCGATCGATAAGTAACTTCTTCTTTTCCTGAAGATGTATTAGAATCGTTGTGATATTTCTAAAAAAATTCCGCATTTTTTCTTCTATTTCTGAAGTACTTGATGATAATTTGGGCAATATACCTCTTATTCAATGCTGCCATTTTCCTACGTTTTTACTTGCTCATACTGGCTCACACAAGTAGAGATTTTATAAAGAGAGTTTTGTAATAGGAAGTCATACATAATAAGCGCAAGTGTGGCCATGGGGTTTTTTACTCTTTCTGTATTATTTGCGAGCGACATAATTGAGTTCGACTATCTTTGCGTATAAATTGTATTTGAAGTCGGCTTTTTGCCTAGTTTAATTCATTTGAATTAGACACGGCAAAAAACCGGCCATATAACTACGCCTAAGCAAAACGCACTGTCGAATATTTTTAGATATCCAATAGCAAAATATCTTTTCTGTAGCAGCGAGCATGAAGAAAATAGTTTTTTGATCAAATAATCATATAAATGTCACATATATAAAAACAGATAAAAAGAAAGTTCTTTTTAACAAAAGAGAAAAGAAATACGAACGTTTTGTAATTAAATAGAAAAAAACAATCAAATTGACAACCTTAAGATAAGATAGTAAAACGTTCGAACATGTCATAAAAAGAGAGAAAGACTGAATGCAATACGCAATATGGAAATTAAAATACTTTCCTGCTAATTGGTGAACGATAAACCATATATTTGACCTTTAGTATATTTGACCGTTCGTATAAATCTAATCAGCATACCATTTGTCTTAAATGAAATTTCAGAATACATTTAGTTGTTCCTTATTTTCAGTAGAACCTCACCTTTTCTTTTTCATTGTTTTTTCATGAGTTTGTTATAGACCATTACTAAAATAATGGCAGGAATAGCAAAAGAGTTTATAAAGGTACTAGAAGATCGTAACAAAGAGAATGGAGATGAAGTTCAGGAAAAAAAAGAAAAAGAAGAAAGAAAAGTCATTGGATGAACTTCTAAAATCGCTCCCTATTAACAAAGCAACAGCAACTAGAAAACAGAAGCAATCACAGGATGTATGGTATAGATTTAATGGCCCCTCAAAGAGATCTAGCTCTTCAAACAAGTTCTTGCTCCAAAAGAAAGTACAAACAAATCAAAACCTGGTAAGAGATTATATTTAATTTCATCTTAAAAATGATTGCAAACATAGAAACAGAGTTTTTAATATTGTAGAATAATGTTGTTTACATCTACAAGATGTAACTTATGCAATGTAAACATGGAATGGTGTAAATAGTATGTATCTCTATTAGTGTAAGAGAATTTAAAAAGCTTTCAAAATCTTCTTGACGATCTGAGAAAATTCAGGTATCAAAATAAAAATAATATTGCCTGAAGATGGATCTTCTCTTGTTCCATCAGTAGTGTTAAAATTTTGTCAAATTTTCTGTAACTGTAACAGCTACCTATGCTAAATCCCTTTCAGTATTTTTCCGTTTAAACTTATTCAACAGACATTGAACATTTTGATACTGAGCATTTTGAAGAAATGGACAGTGAAAGCTCCCTGGACATTCATAATGATGTAAAAGACATAGGAAAAGAAAGTATATATTATACGTTGGGGTTAAAGTAAATGTAAATTATTTATGGATACAAAAACTAAATTTTGGAGTATTTATGTTTTAGACAAAACCAAATATTTGGCACAAATTATGTTCGTTATAAATTCGATTCGATTATAGATTTGAAAAAAGAAGAAAAAAGTTAAACAGATTTTTTCAATTTCTTCTCTTCTTTGCAACAAAATGTTTAATTTTCTGTTTTCTTCAAAAAATAGTTCAAAAATATTTTAATATGTTAAAATAATGTTTACATTTTTCCAGATCTTCTAAAGGCATTAGAAGAAGCTGAAATATTGATCGGTGACAAACCAAAACGGAGTTGGCAAAAAAGAACAGAAAGCAATGAGAAAAAATGGTTAGAGGCAAAAGACGAGTTGTCGAAGCAAGTTATTTTTAAACAAGAAAAAACAGCCTTCTGCTTTAATTGTGGCAAAGACAAGGCTGAAATTAGATCCTTTTCGTGCACACCAATGCTGTTTCTATGCTCAACTTGTGACACTGAGGTGCATAAAATGAAGGGCTTTCATGATCGTCAATGATTTGATGGCTTTTATAAACCTTTAAGTCCAAGAGAGCATATTGTTAATGGACAGATTGTAGCAACAGGTAGTTGTAGACAAATAATGCTTTCCTCAATTAAAATGTTTTGTTCTTATTCCTGCAGATCCAAGTTTTTTGCTTTCATAACTCATAAAGTTTTTTTCACGTTAAATGGGGTTAAATAAATTCGTACTCAAACAGGCTCTAGATTTTCTTGATCGCCAATTTTCAGTGCTTATGTTAATCTGCAAAACCCAATTCAATTGTTTTTGAGACCAATCTATCTTCATTCATGTCTTCCATGTGGTTTTCCTCGAATGTTTACGTTTTTTGTCACATTTCTAGCTTCCCTTATAATAAGGATATCATTTTTGTTGAGCTATATGCTGATGAAGCCACGTAAGATGACGACAGTGTTTTTTCATCAAAAATATGCGTTTGGAATTCAATTCTACCTTTCTCCTTTCTAGAAACGAACAAACAGAGAAGCAACCTTCGACGAAAAAATGTCAAATACAAAGACAAGATTAATAAATTAGAGACAAATCTCAAAGCTTTATTTCTAGGAAACGATGCGAGCTGGAAGGAATATGTCGAGAAAAGAGAAAATGAAATTAGTAAGCTGTTTTGTCAATTTTTTGTACAATTTTTTAGGAGTTACCTCAGAATCTCACGACTTAAATCTCTTCCTTAAAAGTACTTAAATTGTCTGTTTTTTTCTATCTTTTGAAGTATCAAGCTCAAAAGTGATTTGTTGATGATAGTCTATATTTTTTAACTTTGAGGACGGAGAAGAAACAAAAGGTTGAACAACAAATGATGTTTATGAGGTCGAAGGAAGAAAAAAAACTTCTTGTTGAGGAGATGAAGAGATTTCTAGATCAAAACAAAATGAACAATTATTTCTTTAACGGGTCATAATATAACAAAGGTTGTTAGGGTTCTACCTAAAAAAGTGCTAAGGAATAATGGTGTGGTAATATTTGTCTATCTAAAAGAAAATAAGTTTAGCACAACACAATTGATTCTCCTCTTCATAAGTTTGCCAATAAAGTTATAAATCTGAAATAAATATTTCATTCCATAGAAACATCTTTTTAAAAAGTCGATAAGGGATAAGGGATTCAAAATTTCGGTAAGTTGGGATGTTTTAAAATTGGCACAAATTTACTTTTTTAACACTCTTTTTTGTAATTTAGCTTGAGCCTTGGCTGTTCTTGTTTTTTTCGGTACTTCAAGCCTGTTTTTGTTTTGTTTTTTGGTGATTTTCTGACTACCTTATCATCAAAATTTTATTTATTTTGGCCTTTGACGTACAAAATACCAGACATTGTTCTTTTAAATTACTCTCATATTTGGTCATTTTGAGTCTCACTGTTCTTATAAAATTATTTATTATTATTACGAACGAAACGAGGAAATGAAGATACAAGAACGATGCAAAGCAAGTCCTAAAAAGATTGAGCTTAAGAGGGGTTAAACTAAAATCGTTACTTATGTCTTTCAGATCTTCACAGAAAAGGAACTTGAGAATGTTTGAGAAAGAAAACGATCTTCTTTTGCACACAAAAGATAGGCGAGGCAGTGGAGCTGTTTCGCAGGGTGATAAATGGAGAATCATTGGATGAATATTTGGAAGATCAACGCTCTGAAGATGACGAAATTTGATTTTTCCTTTGTATAGTGGAATATTATATGGCTGGATAATTGGATATTTTGAAAATCTTCGCGAAATCGCTGATTTATTACAATTTCTATTTCGTCTTCGAGTTGTCAATCAGAAAGCCTTTTGCGCAGAGCTATTTTCAACTAATTGTTTCGCTTTTACTGAGTCGCTTTAGAGTTTTACTAGAAAAGTTAAAAACAAAAACTTAAAATGTTTTTTAGTAAGAAGTTATTATCATTATCAAATAAAAGTGTAAAGCTGAACTTTTTAAATGTAAATATTATACATTTTATTCATTCTACTACTGTACATACGAACGAATATTGTAACTTTCAGATCGTTCATTTGTATATACGTTGAGAAAATGTTCATATTACCAGTCAACTGTGGATCTGGAAATAAATTATTTTTGTACAGTAATTCCTTCTTTCAATTTTTCGAATTGTAGGAATAAAAGCGGGATATATGAGAAGTATAATTGCAGGTCTTAACCGCTGAATTTTGAGGAGCGTAATATCGCCTAAAACGGAGTGTGCCAGAAGTGATCAACAGGAACAAAATCCTTGAATGATTGTTGAGTAATTAGGAGTAATGTGTCAAACATTGGTCTCACTCAGGATAAAAGTGTCCCAAAAAGGTGTGAGTTTATTTCATGAAATCTATGCCATCCCAAGTAATTGTCTCTGAAGACAAAAATCGTCCAAAACAGGACTTCATAATAACAAGGCCGTCTCGAATAATTCATCAATTTTTTCGTCTGGGGATTAAAATCATCCAAAACGAGACTAGTGAGGTGTATTTCATGATAACAAGGCCGTCTCGAATAATTCTTTATTTTTTTCGTCTGGGGACAAAAGTCGCCCAAACTGGGGACAAAAATCGTCCAAAACGGGACTTGTGACGTGCATTCTATGATAACAAGGTCGTATCGAATAATTCTTTATTTTTTTTGTCTGGGCACAAAAATCATTCAAAACGAGACTTGTGAGGTGTATTTCATGATAATAAGACCGGGTCGTACAATTCTTCAATCTTTTTTCTGGGGACTAAAATCGTCCAAAACGGGACTAATGGAGTGTATTTTACGACCTAATTAATGTCTCGTTATCTAGCCATTAAAACCCTATAAACTATACCATTTTCGAATGGTTAGTTTCAAGGCCCATCTTTTTTACCCTGGTTCGAGAATGCATTATCGTTTTTTTACTTTTCATGATCTTTCAGATAAAAGTGTCGAAATTTGTTGTAGAAAACTTTTTTAAAATTTTGTTTCCAGAGAGAGAGAGAGAGAGAGAGAGAGAGAGAGAGAGAGAGAGAGAGAGAGAGAGAGAGAAGAGAGAGAGAGAGAGAGAGAGGAGAGAGAGAGAGAGAGAGAGAGAGAGAGAGAGAGAGAGAGAGAGAAGAGAGAGAGAGAGAGAGAGAGGAGAGCGAGAGATCGAGAGCTAGCTAGAGCTGATCGCGAGATAGCGCTCGAGCGAGAGAGAGGAGAGCTCTTCTCTCTCTCTCTAGAGCTCTCTGGAGCTCTCGCTCTCGCTCTCTCTCGCTCGACGCTCTAGTCTCTTCTCTCTCTCTCTCTCTCTCTACCCTCTCCGATAGCTCGAGCTATCTACTCTCTCTCTCGTCTCTCTCTCTCCTCTCCTCTCTTCTCTCTCTCTCTCTAGCCTCTCTCTCTCTCTCTCGCTCTCTCTCTCTGCTCTGCTCTCTCTCTCTCCTCGCTCCTCTCTGAGTTCTCTCTTTCTCTTCTCTCTTCTCTCTCTCTCTCTTCTCCTCTCTCTCTCTCTCTCGCTCTCGCTCTCTCTCTCTCTCTCGTCTATCTCGTCTCGTCTCTCTCTCTCCTCCCCCTCCCCCAAAATAAAGGTTCATAGGCCACATGCCTAAAGCATCGGATCACAGCGCATAAAATAAATTTCAAAAACTAATAAACACTATGCTATTAGGAAATAAAATAGTATTGTCTTAGTAAAAAAGAAATACACTAGTCAAGTAATTATCATCAAGGATCAATTTTCACAGAGTGAATCAAATTTCTCCATTCTAATTTATTCAAAGCCAAATCATGCCAAACATTAGTATCAATGCCAGATTTTTTCAAACATTTATATAGAGATCGACCATATCTGAATCTCGGAGCACCACAAGGACGTTTAGAACGGACCCAGCACGACAACATTTTCCGTGGAAGGCGATTCCAAGGCATGCGCATTACATGTCCAGCCCATCTGAGCTGTTGACGACAAATGTAGGTGTCTATCGATTCCATAGAAAGTTTATCGAGAAGATCAGATGTACGTTTACGATCGAGTAAAGTAACACGACAAATACTTCTTACACACCGATGGTGAAATGCTCTCAATTTATAAAGAAGCTTTTCCGTCAAGCTCCAACACTCAACACCATATAATGAGATGGGTAGAATAAATGCTTGATAAACTTTTGCTTTGACACTAAGCTTTATCTTAGTGCGGGAAAATAATGAATTACACGCTTTCTGTATTCTACGATCAACATCAAGATCATCTGAGGAATCGGAACTTATGACGCTACCAAGATAAATATACTCTCCCTCAACAGGAATAAATCTGTCACCAAAAACTATATTCGATAGGTCAGCTTGATCAAAGGTTGCAGGATCGTCATACATACATGGTGGTTTCGAGCAGAAAAGAACGACAGATTTCGAATCAGGTGGCCCCGAATGGATCTCCATTCCAAAACAGTCGAAATGGGCCATACAGAGCGGTATACCAACACTAGCCTCTTCTCTTGAGTCGAAAACGAGGGCTGTGTCGTCGGCATATTCAGAGTCCTGAAATTCATACTCCTCGCCGTATGCACGGTAGCTCCGACCGGTCATTTTGGTATCCTGTTTTGATCTAAAAATGCACAATGGTAGGCTGGTGGTTGCTCTCCAGGTGATCATTACAGCTGCAAGAAAAAACGTGAACAGTATGGGGCCGAGAATATCCCCTTGCTTTACGCCAATGGTACATGACATTATATGCGTGACTTCGTCTACGGTGAATTTAACGGTGAAGTTTTCATGTAAGGATTTAAGAAGACTGGTTAATTTAGGTGGAACTCCAAATTTCTCTAAGATAAGCCATTGTAACTGCCTGGGTACGCGATCGAAAGCCTTGACTAGGTCAAGAAAAAATACCCAGGATTCTGGGTTTTGGCAGGGCTTGTACTAAAAATTGACGTTATCATAAAGTGCCCAAAAAAGGGTCAAAGGTTTTTTCTGGTGGTTCTAGGACCCATAAGGAACCTTTGTGCCGAATTTTGGCCAAATATTATTTTTTTTTAAGATTAAGGCCTTTTTGAGCTAATTCTATTAGACTAGGTGTATGTCATGATAACAAGTCGTCTCTTTTAATTAGACCATTTTATGCAAGAACCAGTTACCAAGAACCAATTATCCTTAGACTAATACTATTCACGTATGTTTATTTCATAGATAGAACGCATTCATTACCAATATTAACCTCTCTTTCGGTATAAACTCTAAATATACAATGTGAGTATAGACTATATATACAAATAAAAACTATTGTCGACCCTAAACCATGATAATACAGTTAAAAACAAAGTAAATACTGTCTCTTTTATAATAAACAAAATAAGTATATAATCTCTTTTCATAAAACTTTTCCAATAAAATCTTAAAAGCTTGAAAAAATATTGTATAAAAAAAAAGAACAACTAGGTAATAATGCTTTGTCTTTCTATGTACAGTAAAAATGTTGTTAGTTTTCTTTTTTCTAAAAATATTTCTCAATAAATATTACCATCTGATAAAACGTACAAGAAGCCAACTGGCCGCGGTGCAAAACGGAAGGGGTTCAAAATTCATGCGCTCCCTGCGTTACTTCATTTCATCCTTTAGTGGAAGTCTCCGTCAGAAGTTTTGAACCCCATCTATATCCGCTAATGCTAAAGAAGAGAGCAAAAGTAGGACCCGGGAGAAATGGGAGTTATTGACAAATTCTTTCCCGAAACGAGAACATTTTTGAGAACATTTCATCGATTTTTGCAGTTTAATTAAAACTTCATGAAAAGACCACAAAAACTAACTAAAAACTAGCAGCACGAGGCAGTTTGATAAAAAATCGGAAGTATACAGCACACATCAAAACTTAACATCTGATTAAAAAGCAAAATGTCTAAGATTAATGGATATTTTGATGTTTTTCGATGTATGCTGTACCTTCATCTAAAGTCTATTTCATATATTAGCTATTTTGAAATCCTCATAACTTTTGCTATACTTTGAGCTAGGTAGCGATTTTATGCGCATTGAAAAGATAATCGTGAGTGGGATATTATCAACAAAAAAAATTCGAAAAATTTGCGAAAATAAAGATGAAAAATGAAAAAGGAAAAATCAACTCCTGGTAGAATCGTGATATAATCACCATTTTTACAGGGGTGATTCTTGAATCTTAGAACATCATTACTGTGAAGAAATTTTTCAAAAATATTAATTCAATCAAAAAATATGACACAAAGTCTTCAGTAAGTTGAATGTAAAAAAGGCTGTTTTTTCGCAGTTTTTTTGGTGTTTTTCAGAGCCAATCAGTGATGAACTTTGTGCAATATCTTTTTAGTGAATAAATATTTTTTTGAAAATATTTGTATCACGTAAACTCCACCTGCTTTTCTCCTCTTCCTTCTTCTTCTTCTTCTTCTTTTCTCCATGGCTCATTCGAAAACCCTTATCCATTTGAACGTTTGGGGATCATAACTTACAGTGTGAACCCTTTGGCCAAATATTTTTTTTTTTTAAGATTAAGGCCTTTTTGAGCTAATTCTATTAGACTAGGTGTATGTCATGATAACAAGTCGTCTCTTTTAATTAGACCATTTTTTATGCAAGAACCAGTTACCAAGAACCAATTATCCTTAGACTAATACTTTCACGTATGTTTATTTCATAGATAGAACGCATTCATTACCAATATTAACCTCTCTTTCGGTATAAACTCTAAATATACATGTGAGTATAGACTATATATACAAATAAAAACTATTGTCGACCCTAAACCATGATAATACAGTTAAAAACAAAGTAAATACTGTCTTTTTATAATAAACAAAATAAGTATATAATCTCTTTTCATAAAAACTTTTCCAATAAAATCTTAAAAGCTTGAAAAAATATTGTATAAAAAAAGAACAACTAGGTAATAATGCTTTGTCTTTCTATGTACAGTAAAAATGTTGTTAGTTTTCTTTTTTCTAAAAATATTTCTCAATAAATATTACCATCTGATAAAACGTACAAGAAGCCAACTGGCCGCGGTGCAAAACGGAAGGGGTTCAAAATTCATGCGCTCCCTGCGTTACTTTCATCCTTTAGTGGAAGTCTCCGTCAGAAGTTTTGAACCCCATCTATATCCGCTAATGCTAAAGAAGAGAGCAAAAGTAGGACCCGGGAGAAATGGGAGTTATTGACAAATTCTTTCCCGAAACGAGAACATTTTTGAGAACATTTCATCGATTTTTGCAGTTTAATTAAAACTTCATGAAAAGACCACAAAAAAAACTAACTAAAAAACTAGCAGCACGAGGCAGTTTGATAAAAAATCGGAAGTATACAGCACACATCAAAACTTAACATCTGATTAAAAAGCAAAATGTCTAAGATTAATGGATATTTTGATGTTTTTCGATGTATGCTGTACCTTCATCTAAAGTCTATTTCATATATTAGCTATTTTGAAATCCTCATAACTTTTGCTATACTTTGAGCTAGGTAGCGATTTTATGCGCATTGAAAAGATAATCGTGAGTGGGATATTATCAACAAAAAAAATTCGAAAAATTTGCGAAAATAAAAGATGAAAAATGAAAAAGGAAAAAATCAACTCCTGGTAGAATCGTGATATAATCACCATTTTTACAGGGGTGATTCTTGAATCTTAGAACATCATTACTGTGAAGAAATTTTTCAAAAATATTAATTCAATCAAAAAATATGACACAAAGTCTTCAGTAAGTTGAATGTAAAAAAGGCTGTTTTTCGCAGTTTTTTGGTGTTTTTCAGAGCCAATCAGTGATGAACTTTGTGCAATATCTTTTTAGTGAATAAATATTTTTTGAAAATATTGTATCACGTAAACTCCACCTGCTTTTCTCCTTCTTCTTCTTCTTCTTCTTCTTTTCTCCATGGCTCATTCGAAAACCCTTATCCATTTGAACGTTTGGGGATCATAACTTACAGTGTGAACCCCAACCCCCCCCCCGCTTTAAAAAGGCTTTTTTAGGTTTTTAAAAAGAAAAAGTAAAGTACTAGTAAAGTAAAGTTTATAAAAATAATAAAAATAATAACTTTCATTGGAAAAAACTTTACCAACTACTAACTGAACGAAAAAATATGTGATTTCTTGAAAAGTAAGGTTATTCTTTCACAAAATTACCTCTAATCAATGTCTTTTGGGTCGCTTGATTTGAAAGGGCCTTCCTTCTCCATTGAACCCTTGGAGCATCTAATTTGGCATGTTCTAAAAAAGTATAAAGATGGTAATCATAAATAGTTTCAAATAATACACGGGTTTCGAATTAAATCTGGCGCGAGAGAAAAAATCAAGTAAATAAAAGGAGCGATAAGGGGAAATGCCTTATTGCGAAGCGAATGTACATGAGCGAAGCAGTTTTGCTATCGTGTGTGCGTACCTTTAACTTTCCATTCCTTTCAACTCTCTATAAGGCAGGAGATGGGAAAAACGTTTCGAATCTCCGAGTTGCGCGACAATCAATATTAAGGGGATAAAATACTGATAATATTCCCGGAAATGATAACTCAAATTATCTCCGTCCGAAAATTTGTCGTATACAAATTTAGTTAATCCGTGTATGACTACATGACTCGAAATTCTCGTATTTCCTCAGGTCGCTCCGCTTTCGCCGCTAAATGCTCATTTTGCCCCAAGAGAACTCCTCTTATTGGTTAGTTTTATGATTGGCGGCAGAAATATCTTTACACTGATTGGTCCTGCAGAATCGTTGTTATGGTTTCTAGTTATCATCAAAATGTTTAATTTCATTCTCTCCGAATTTGGCTGCTGAATCGCAATTCTGACAGTCTGAGAAAGTGCTTGGCTGTTTTTTGGATTTTCATTAAGTCGTTTACATCATTATTATAAAAGTTTAAACTGTCTTTAAAACTGGTTTGATTAAACTGGTTTTCTTGGCTTCTATCTTTAATTGCCATCGTTTTTCGTTGACCATTGGTTTGGTTTGGACTTTCAATCAAATCGACATCAAACAAACACAAACAAAGCCTGCCCTGCTGCTATTGTTTATTTTTTGGTCAACTGGTGGTTGATGGTCTTATTTTCAAATCAGGGAAGTAAATTTTTTAATTGTGTGTGTGCTACACAATACTATTAGTTTTAATATTTGTTCTTGATCTTGGACTACTATCCTGCCTCCTTGCTTTTCTTTCTACTAAAGAGACCCATTGTTCTAACTTTTGCCACACGCACCAAATTAATTAGATATTTTTGGGTATCATTTTGATAATGTCAGCTTCTTCAGACAGAATTAGTCCTATAGGACTTACCAATTTCGGCCAAAATGTGTGTTTTTTTAATTCCGTTATTCAAGCATTGTATTCAGTCAATGCCTTTCGCAAGTTTGTTTGTCAATTTGAAAATAGTGCTGAAAATGATCCCGTCAAAATTGTGATGAAACACTTATTTACTACTATGACATCCTCTGAAGCCCCAGTAGAAACATACCCATTATTGCCATATTTTGAGCTACCAGGTTACGAACATGCAAGGTTTGAACAGTTTGATGCACACGAATGTCTCCTTCATATTTTGGATAAAATTTCTCCAATAGAAAATAAGCAATCAGTGTTTAAGACTTCAGTTTTACAGTCAATATTATGCAAAAGTTGTCAGAATGTTTCTGATCAAACAGTGTTTGAACAGACATGTCACATCAAATTTCCCAATAGGGTTGGTAATTCAATAAAGCAAGAGCTGGCCAAGCTAGTAGATGACCCTTTTGGAGAGCCACTTGATGAATTATATCAGTGCTCTAATTGCTCCGTTCGAACCAATGCTATTAGATCTAGAACATTATTTCATATATCTGATTTCCTTATTTACAATGGGTATGTTTCGTTATGATCGTACAACACAGAATTCAAGAAAAGTGGTACCTGATTTAGTAATTGAAGAAAATTTTGAGAATGTTCTTTTGGGAAATTTGAGTTTACAAGCTGTCATTTTCCATCACGGTGAAACCGCAAATAGTGGTCATTATACATCAGCTGTCAAATTTAAAGATACGTGGTATTCAATTAATGATGATAAAGTGTTTTGTATCAAAAATGCAAACTTCAACTGTAAAGTTAATGATGAGACTGTTCCATATTTATTAATTTATAAAAAATCAAAACCACAAAAAATTTCACCATCTTTACCAATTCATAATAGCCCTGTACGCAATTTTAAATTTGATAATAACATTTCTAAAGTTGCTTTTTGCTCAAACTCAAAAACCACCAAAAGTATGGGTGCTACCTCTTTCACAAAAAAAATGGACAGTGTTGATATGCATTTGCAAGAGGAATGTGACATTTACAAAGCTACTTTTTTATCACCTCAAAAGAATGAAAGCACCAGCGCAATTAGGAAACGAAGAAAAATTGTGCGAAGTGAAATAAAAGAAAAAAAGTTGTGTAAATTTCCAATGAAACTGAAAAAGAACTTGCTTGATAGACCAGTCATAAAAATAACGTTCCCAAATAAACCTCAGGGTAAAACACTATTTAAAAATATTGATTTTCAACGCATCGTTATCCCTTCTGCAACTTTTAAAGATAAAATATCCTCAAAAGAAACAACATATAACAACAAATCGGAAACTGGCAAACTTTTAAACAAGAAAAAGATAAATCCAGACAGGTTATTAAAAGGTCTCACTCAAAATAATTCAAAATTATCACACACTTCTATGAACATCAATACTAATCGACAACCTTCTGACAACAATAACATTCCATTGAACAATCAGAATGATCATGAGATGAATGAAGAACCACGTGTGAACGAAACAAATATTCAATTGAGTGACCATCATCATGGGCACCTTAACATCCATGAAAATAGATTTGTAAAAGAAGCTGTATCAAACTTCATCAAAGGGGAAGATAAGCATTCTATAGATAGATGTATCACATGCCAAGAAGTCAGGCCAGTATTCTTTTCCCATGTCCCTAAGAAGAAGGCGGATAAGTGGCAAGTAGAAGATCAAAGATGCACTAGGTGTAAAGATGAATTTAATCAGAAACCAAATCGAAAAAAAAATCATGCGCTACTTTTTTTAGGGATTCATTCACCTCCCACTGATTGCTTCTGTGACAATGAGGGAAATCTGTTGCATAATAATCAACACTTTGCCAACACACCCTCTTTTCTCCAAGGCCTTACTTTTGTCGAAACATTGTTTAATTCGCAAATATCCATTGCAATCTATGTTCATTGTTTAAAGTACGGAATGTTGGCCTCAAAGGGCCATGCAGTTGCCATACCTTCAAATTTAAAAATATTCACCAAATTGCCTCAATTACCATCTGAAATTGGCATCATCTTGATAAGAAGTGGTAGCAATAATTCAAAAGCTTACATGGCCTCCCGACACAGGGTACAAAAAGCTCTTAACGGTTTGGTTTTTGGTATCCCTGCTTTTGGACTGGATAATCCACAACCTGGATATTCTCAATATAAAGGAAAAAATCACATTTCTGGGAAAATTTTAAAAGGAAAATATTTTTTGCATGAGCCCAATCCATATTATCATGATGTAATTATTGAGCAGAATCGCCTCTTAAACATTCCTGAAGATGCTGGAATTATACCAGGGCTTCCAATAGTTTCTGCTAATAAGTTCAATAATGAAAATAAAAATGAAGATAAAGGCCCAGCACCTGGTCAGTTTGAAAAGCCTTCCGTAGATGAAGAATTAACAACAGCATCAGGGTTTGCAACTCAATTAACAAATTCTGATGCTGATGAAAATGTCAAGAATGCATTGCGTGCATTTCTGGGTGACAATGCTAATGTTGAAGAAATTCTTGAAGCAGGTCAAGTAGCAGACATAGGAAGGCTGCACCTAAACAAAAGAGAGAAACCTATTCCAGAATTATCAACCGATGGTTTTTTCACAATGTGTTATCCTCATATTTTTGTAAATGGGACATGTGATTATACTATTAAAGCTGCAAGAACTTTGAAATATGAAGACTGGGTACAGCACATATCCTATTGCAATGATAACAGAGTGCCTGCTCACAGATTTCCCAAATTTCACCTAATGAATATCAGTATGCGTAAAAAAGCTTTGGATCAAGGTTCCTTCTGTGTCAACCAACAGATCAATGAGAAACACATCACCAGGGATGAGTTACTTGAACAGTTAGAAAATCAAGATGAAGCAATACCACGTAAATTTTTATCATTCAGTGCTAACTTAATTAATACAGCTCCGTATTGGCGTGAACGAAAGCATGAATTGGATTCCTTTTGTTTTTACATGTTGAAAGAACACCAAGTTTATCCTACCTATTTTGATACTTCCAGCTGTGCAGAGCATCACTGGATTCCACTGCATAACATTTTGATAAAGTACCTGTCTCAAATTACTGGAGATCTTGAAGCTGATCTCCAAGTAAAATTCAAAAGTGACTCAAAGTTTCGACATCAAGTCTTACTTCAAAACCAGCATATTGTTACATCATATTTTGATGCAAGACATCACAATTACATAAATACAGTATTAAAAGAGCTTTTTCAGTATGAAGAATTTTGGAGTCGATATGAATTCGCCAAATCAAGAGGGCAGATTCATTCACACTCCTTATTTTTTTCTAAACAACACTATGATAAAGTCAAAGCTATATTATCTCAAGATAAAAATGACCCAACTGTAAATATTGCCAAAGATCTTGAAACATGGCTTCAAACAAATGAGATGAATGACACTGGGATTTTTTCTCCTGGGTTTGTATCCTTACACCCTGCAGGAGGTGAAGTGCAACACAATGATGATCAAACACCACAATGGGTTCCTAACAAACAAAATTGGCCTTTGCCAGAAGGAAGTTTAACTGATGTAGATGCCAATGTGTCTTATGTCAAGGAGATGATGAAGAATTAAAAGCATTCCATACTGACTTAGTCAATAAGGTTATGCTTCACACGTGTAGCTCGTACTGCCTTAGACGTAAAACTGTAACCACTAAGGAAAAAGATCAAGATGGTAAACCAATTGAGAGAGTCATTCGATACTGCAGACGTCATTCGATACTGCAGACATCATTTTGGCGAATATGATGAAAAATCTAAAAGATCAACTGGTAAAGAGATCAATCCTTTTGAGCCAAGAATTACAGAGGGTAAAATATCCAGATTTGAAGGTAGAAACGATCACCCCAGGATGGTTCAACATATACTTCTAAGACCTTTAACATGGCTAGCCCAATGTGATACCCAGGCTATAGTCACTGATGATTTATTGGCATTGATTAAGTATATAACTGGGTATTGTTGTAAAGGTAACAAATCTACACAAGACCTTATGGATATATACAAGGAAATACTGAATAAATCTGATCCAACAATTTCTCTGAAGTCTGTCGCTCAAAAACTGCTTTTGAAAACATTTGGTTTTGTTGATACTCCATCTTCAGCTGCTGATTACATCAATACAAAAGGTAAGCTATACAGCTGCAGCAGGAGATTTAAAAGAATTGGTTTAAGCGGTTTCAGGCTTTTTGATCCTAATGGTAAAGATGGCAAAGTTACCAAAGATACCATTATTGACAAATTTCTTTCAGATAAAAGAAGGGAAGAAAATCCCTATATTACTTTGTACGACTGGGCAAAAAAGTGTGATTGTGCAAAGAAGTCACCCTGTAACAAAGATCATGTTCCTGTATTTACTGGATGTCAGCGCTTTTGGATATGGCCAGCAGGTGAAGATTTTTCTAAAGAACTATTAATGAAATTCTCTCCTGGTACTTGGAGAAAAGTTGATGATTTGAAAAATGGATTTGATACATACACAGAATCATTTGCTCAATTTCTGGACTCTGACTATTGCCCTGAATCTGTGAGAATGATGCTGCAGTTTGCCAAGGCTGAATATGACAAGAAAGTTGCTAGACGCCAAAAGAGACAAAACAATCAGCCGAATCAACCAATAGAAGAAATAAATTTCTCTCAATCAACACTTGAAGGAAGTCAAGATAGTCAATCTTCACAAGGCTCTGTCGTTGATACAATGGGAAACCAACTTCTTAGAGATATTGCGAGAGAAAATAGACTATCAATTGAAGAAGCTTCTGTCGATGAGGAAGTGCTATACAATGGTGGAATTGATTATGACTGGCACGCAAATGGCTTGATGTGTTTGGGTGTACAATCCTTTCCTGACACACTTATAGAAGAAACAAAGAATTGGCTATCCGATGTATCAAAGCAAGCAAATGAAGCATTTGAGAGGGAAGGTAGACTTTGTACATTGCCAGATGTTGACCCAAAATTAGTAAATCCAATCCAAATGCTAATTGTCAACTACAATATTCAACTTCTTTTGGATTATGCGAGAGGAAATTTTGCTGTAGGATATGAACATTGCAAACGACTAATTGTTCAAGGCTGTGCGGGTACAGGTAAGTCACAAGTAGTAAAAATTATCACCCGTCTTGTGCGTCGCATTTTCAAATGTAATAGATCCGTTTTAAACGTTGCTCCTACTAGTGCAGCAGGTATTCTTTTACCTGATGGCGGAACTATTCACTCATGTGTTAATATTCCTAGAAAAACTAAAGGAATAACTTTTGACAGTTGTCCCATGAATTCTGATCAAATCAAACATTTAAAAAGCCTGGCACTCGACAATGATGGCAAAAAACTCTCTCTCATTTGTCTAAATGCTGATGAAAGAGGAATGGTTGGACAATATGTTTTGGGTTGGTTTCATCAACGGTTTTCCCAACTTTCAATAAACCTATTAGACAGGGAAAGTGATCAAAGTATACCGTTTGGTTGCATTCCAACTTTTAATTTTTTTGGTGACATTTTCCAATTGAGAGCCATTGGGGAACGTAATCTGTATGATATTGTGTTGGATTTGACAGACCCTATTGATTCTGCTGGTGGTTTTGCCTACAAAGATTTCCAGGATGTATTCATTTTAGAAGAAATCATGCGGCAACAGCCCAATCAAGCAGCCTTGTTAAAACGCTTAGACAACCTGCGAACTGGCAATGTAACCAGAAAAGACTGGGAGGAGATAAATCAACGTTGTTATGATAATTTAACCACTGATGAACAAAGAAATTTTAACAACGAAACTTCGAATGTTATCTGTTTAACAGAAACATGGAAAGAGGCTAGCAGTTATAACCGCCGTGTTTTGAATTCAACAATGACCAATGGAGAAAGGACTATTTGTGCTGAATTCAAGAGTACTGGCTATGGTAAGCATCACAACAGCGCCAGAGAATCCATGTCCCAAATACCCAACAGAACAACCATTGCCGTTGGATGTAGAGTTATTTTAACAAGAAATCAAGGTTGTATGACCAGACTTGGGTTGAATAATGGTGCCATTGGTAAAGTTGTTAGTATAATTTATAAAACTAATATTAAACCTCCCCAGATGCCAGAGATTGTCGTTGTTGACTTTCCTAGATACAAGGGCCCTGTCTGGGACGAAAACCACCCTACGTGGGTTCCAATAACTGCAAATATTGTTACTTGTGAGGACGTGTCAAAATGCTGCAGAAGAACTGGATTCCCTTTGATAACAGGTTATGCCATCACCATTGCTAAGTCTCAAGGTATGACAATCGGACCGAAGCAACAAATTACCAATGTTATAATTAAATTGTCTCCTCAGACTACCATGGAACAATTGAATTGTGGGACGTCTTATACTGCATTCTCACGGGTTACACAAGATGAAGATTGGTGTTTAGCTGAATCTATTCCATTTGAGCGTTTAGAATATATTAATCGTCACCCACAATTGAAGCTCAGAAAGAAAGAAGAAGAAAGACTGCAAACTCTCTCAAAAAAGACAATTTCAGAAAACACATGCTCAATTCAAGAATACTTGAATTTACTACGCGAAGTTGACTTATTTTGCGATGATGGCATATCTGACGCTGACTGTACAGATCCGGATTGTGAAAGGTGTTTATTACACAAGCATTGAGCAAATATAACCGATTCAATGTATTAATTTCAAGTAGATTGAGTTGCCTATTTTGCCTGTTTGTCCTTTTTCTTATCATTCAACTTGTTTTCAAGACTCTTGATAGGCAACTACTTTATGTTATTATTGTTGTTATAAAGTTTTTAAAATTGAAAAATTGCCGTGTTAAATACCCTTTTACTTTTAATTCTGTTAACAATTACTATTTAAAACATGTAATTGATTTCGTTTCACTGGCAATATTTTAAATCAAGGCTGATTTTCTTTCCTGCACATGGTTAGAGACAGGTATTTGATGGATGATGATAGTTGTTTCCATCAAAGGTGGATGTTGATAGTTGTTTCCACCCTCTGGTGACATGTTGATAGTTGTTTGTCACACACAGAGTATGATACTGTGAATGTTGATAGTTGTTTTCACAGTGACCCTTGTAACATGCTGACAGTTGTTTGTTACAATAAGGGTGTAAACCATGTTTCTAATGTAGCCTGACGCAGTGAAACAGCCTTGTACCTTAAAAGTACCTTCTGGTCTCTACTACTACTTACTACTATCCTTTTCAAGATAATTTTAGATATCTTAAATTTCTCAACAACATTTTAAATGTATATTTATATGATTAGCCACGAGATTTGCGTTCTTCTTTAAGGACATGTTTTTTTTACTGTACCAAAATGCCGATTTTCAACTAACCCAGTTCAAATTGGCACTAACAGAGACAGCTGAAGCCTTTCTTATCGTTATTCAAAAATAAGAAAATAGATTAGTAGCCCTGTCCGATACTTTTTGTCCAATCTTAATAGCTTTTATGGAACTTAAGATATCGCTTGTTGAATCCGGAGTTTTTTGTTTAGTTGATAAGAAAGGAACGAACTAAAGAAAACGGGAATTGTTAAAATGAGTGAAAAATGATTAAAAACGGCTTGATCATAACTCACTCCGGTCTTTAAAAAAATTACTCCTCAGGCTATTTTATGATTTTAGACTACCTCAGGAATGCATAGAAACCTCCTCAGGACCGAATAATGACTCATGGAGTGAGATATGATCCAAAACACTCCATGATTAATTAATCCTGAAATACTCCGAATTTTGAAATTTCAAATAGCTCATTTTAAAGTCCTTCCCAAATTTCAATACATATCAAAATTTTTGGAAAATTCATCATGCGAATGACGAAATAATTAAAATAAAGTGATTTTCATGATTTTCGAAAACCTGATTTTGGTACAGTAAAAAAAAACATGTCCTTAAGACTTTTTTATATTAATCTCTCTCAAACTTTAGCGAACAAATAGTTTAGGAGACCAGATGTTACAATTTAAGGTGGGGTACAAAATCCTATGGCTTATCCTTCACGTGGTGTACCCTGTTACGCATTTCCAATTTTCCAAATTTTTTGCGTGATCGTATAGATTTAAGTGAAATGCAAAATGACCTTCCAGAGGAGCCCTTATCAATCCCCAGCTGGCACAAAACGCTGGTTCAGCGTTTATCTAACGTTATATGCGGACGTTAAGAACGTTAGAAGATGGACGTTGTAACAACGTTGTGTGCCAGCTGGGTCGCCTCATTTTGATGATGCACCAAATTTACTTTCTTATTTTGTATTTCATTCTTCAGGTTCCTACACCGCCAGGATCGCTTCCCACCACTAGTAAGCCGCCCATGCCAAATCCGCCCATGGGTGCTGTGCCCACCCATGCCGCACATTGGAATAGTGGTGGGCACCCTGCAAGAGAGGGCGCTTCATCGACATCTGATATTATGGTTTTGAAACAAGAAGTAAGTGTTAGTATGCTTTAACATTTTCGCACGAATTATTTTCGCATAATTTTCTATGATTTTACTTTTAAGAGTGGGGCTTAATTTTAAGGAAGGCCTTTAGCACACTGCAGTGCTTATTTCAAATTCGCGATTTAGTCTTGACAGGTTCGACGCTTTTTACAGAAGAAACACGGTACTGAGGGTCCCTTGTGAATTAGTACTTGAACTGACAATTTTAATTCTTTAGGCATCAACTCGTTTTCAACCCTACCGCCATCATCACGCTACACCTCCGGGCGGCCTGCCTACATCAACAACGGGTGCTCATAGTACTCGCCCTAAAAAATTCCCAAAGTTCACAGCTAAAGAAATCGAAAGGTACGGGTATTATATCACACTCATTATTTTGCTTCTCAAAATGCATAGATCTAAAGTGTATCTCAAAATAATTTTCGGTTCTGATATATGTTTATGTATATCAGAGTTTAGATGCATTTGGTTTGTTTTTGGTTCGCCATCATCACGCTACACCTCCGGGCGGCCTGCCTACATCAACAACGGGTGCTCATAGTACTCGCCCTAAAAAATTCCCAAAGTTCACAGCTAAAGAAATCGAAAGGTACGGATATTATATCACACTCATTATTTTGCTTCTCAAAATGCATAGATCTAAAGTGTATCTCAAAATAATTTTCGGTTCTGATATATGTTTATGTATATCAGAGTTTAGATGCCATTTGGTTTGTTTTGGTTCGCCATCATCACGCTACACCTCCGGGCGGCCTGCCTACATCAACAACGGGTGCTCATAGTACTCGCCCTAAAAAATTCCCAAAGTTCACAGCTAAAGAAATCGAAAGGTACGGATATTATATCACACTCATTATTTTGCTTCTCAAAATGCATAGATCTAAAGTGTATCTCAAAATAATTTTCGGTTCTGATATATGTTTATGTATATCAGAGTTTAGATGCATTTGGTTTGTTTTGGTTCGCCATCATCACGCTACACCTCCGGGCGGCCTGCCTACATCAACAACGGGTGCTCATAGTACTCGCCCTAAAAAATTCCCAAAGTTCACAGCTAAAGAAATCGAAAGGTACGGATATTATATCACACTCATTATTTGCTTCTCAAAATGCATAGATCTAAAGTGTATCTCAAAATAAAAATTTTCGGTTCTGATATATGTTTATGTATATCAAGAGTTTAGATGCATTTGGTTTGTTTTGGTTCGCCATCATCACGCTACACCTCCGGGCGGCCTGCCTACATCAACAACGGGTGCTCATAGTACTCGCCCTAAAAAATTCCCAAAGTTCACAGCTAAAGAAATCGAAAGGTACGGATATTATATCACACTCATTATTTTGCTTCTCAAAATGCATAGATCTAAAGTGTATCTCAAAATAATTTTCGGTTCTGATATATGTTTATGTATATCAGAGTTTAGATGCATTTGGTTTGTTTTGGTTCAATCCGGACTCTTGAATCAGCCTCACTCTCATGTCCTATTTAAGGCCTCAGTTTCTCCACAGGGACCTCTTTTCAGTTCTTCATTCTTCTGTGCCGCTGACTGCTGATATTTTTGCTGTTCTGTATCCTGCTCTATCTACACTTAACTATACTTCAACACAACATGCCTGCTGAAAGATTATGCTTCGCTATCCTAATGTTCTTGACTACACCACCTGGTACCCCTCCACCCACCACTGAGGGAAATGGGACACGTAAAAAGAAGTGCCCTGGCTGTCAGAGGACCCATGACGATCATACCTTTGGTCCACCAAACAAATATTTTTTGAGTTTTGTTTAGAAATATTTTGCTGATAATAAGGCCTACTCAAATTTTCAATGGGATTTAATTTTGCGGATTTTTGGGGATGACTCCACAAAAGTTTATCGCATTTAAGTATATAGTACTTCATATATAGTACTTCACTGTCCGAGTGTGTGTCCTTTCTGATAAAAAATTGCTTTTTCAAAGTTGGCAATTCTATTCTTAAACAGTGCATTGGAATTCCCATGGGAATAGATCCTGCTCCTTTTTGGGCAAATTTGTTTTTGTACCATTTTGAATCTGAGTATGTCAAAGGTCTCATTTCTGCTAGTTCGCCTAGTGCCTATAACTTCCACTCTGTAGGTAGATTTATTGATGATTTGTGTGCCTTAAATGACAGAGATGAGTTTCATAATTGCTACAAACAGATTTACCCTAAAGAACTAGATCTCAAAGTTGAGCACCATGGAAACCATGCATCGTTTTTAGATTTAGATATCACCGTTGAAAACAATATTTTTAGATATAAACTTTTTTGATAAAGAGAGATGCCTTTCCCTTCTTCATTGTAAGGATGCCACATGCCGACATAACATCCCATCGTGCATTTTTTATGGATCCGTCTTTTCAAATTTTACGGATAGCACGTAGCACACTCATGTTTGAAGATCTGACTCCTAGAGTCACTGAGCTTTTCATTCGAATGCGAAACCAGGGTGCTTCAAACGCTTTCTTGAAGAAGCAAGTTGTCAAATGTTTTTCCAGGTTTCCTGACTGTTTTATGAAGTATGGGAAAACCGTCGAAGAATTTTTACATATTTTCAAATTGTGAAATTGTTTCTTGTGTATTGTATGTGTGTTTGTTTGTTTGTTTTTTTTTTTTTTTTTTTTTTTTTTTTTTTTTTTTTTTTTTTTTTTTCTGTCTAAAGAATCAGCATTAGCATCGGAGGTGTTCATTTCCTACTTTTCTTTGCCCTGTGCAGTTCTCCCGTCGCGGCACGCCGAACCGGGTTCTCGGCTAACTTACGATTCTATTCTTTTCAGTTTTTGTGTGATTTTTTCTATTTTTATGTAAGATTGTGTTTGTTGTAGTGTCTGTTTGTTGTCTGTTATTTATTTGGAAGCTGCTGGTCAGTTCCTTTTTCTACTATCTTTTCCGAAGGCGACTGAGTGTGGGCCCTTAAACACGTGGAAAGTCACTATGCCAGTCACAAGTCTGGGACTTCGTGTTTTGTTTTGTTTATGTATCTTCTATCTTCATTTGGATTAGGTTTTTCTTTCACATACCACTATTTAAATTCCCTTTAACTTTTTGCTAAATTACCCTCTGTTTCGGAATGATTAAAAAATAAAAAATACCAAAAAAATCGTAAATACACACAATTAACAAAAATATTCTTAACTTTTTTCGTTTTTATCAGTTTGAGTTATTTATATATCAATACTTTTCTTTTTCTAAAATGACAGATATTACATATCTTCACTATATATATATAAGCAACACTGACAGTGTTGCAAGAATTGTCAAGGACCAGTGTCGCCACCTTCCTCTCCTACTGATACTTCTTGTGCTGATCGTTCCGAACAACGCAGACAACAACAAACTCCAAACTCCAGGGAAAACCCTGGTGCTGGTTTGTCCTCGGACCAGATCGATCAATACCGCCGCCATTTACAATTTTTGAAAGATCAAGAGAATGAGCTTCTATTATTTTTATTCTAGTTTTTATTCCTGTACATATTTTGTCTGTGCCTATCACTGTCTTCATCTCAAGAACTGAAAATACCATAGATAAACTGTGTGACTTCCTGTCCCCCCTTTCGACCACTTGTGTTTAAAGCTGAGACATAAATGGCTGTAACTTTTGATAGAATTTGAATCAAGTTGCGATTTTATGTTCGTTGAAAAGAAATTTGTGAGTGGAATATTATCAAACAAAGAATTTGGGAAAAAAAGGAAAACGAGAAAAATGCTATTCATGATAAAGTGATTGATAACTC
Source organism: Clytia hemisphaerica (assembly GCF_902728285.1). Classification (NCBI taxonomy): domain Eukaryota; kingdom Metazoa; phylum Cnidaria; class Hydrozoa; order Leptothecata; family Clytiidae; genus Clytia; species Clytia hemisphaerica. The sequence goes on along the minus strand of NW_027103452.1, from coordinate 90,615 downwards.
GAATCTCTCCATAATTCAGCACTCTTTCTTGTCCCTTCAGCCCTCGAACCCTCCATAAGCTACTAGTGAGAGGCACTATGTTCCAAAAACATCCTTCGTGTGCATAGACTTAGAAGCAAACTAATTTTTTTAAATGATCATTCAGGTCCTAAAGGTCACAAAAAGTGATGGTGAGCTGGGTTTTGAGAATTTGACTGGTCCCAATGTGACGTCATCACTTTTGCTGGAGGTCGAAAGTGAAAGTGAAAATTAGAAGCTCAAATATGGCTTAAATGAAGGATTTTCATACAAGGATTCCAAAAAATATCACAACATATATCTGAAAATCAATATTTGAAGAGCTATAACACGAGATAGATCCAAAAATGATGTCATCGATGACGTCATCGTCATTAAAAAAATCGTCAAAATCAAAAAAATTTTGGTTCATCTGAAAGAGGACCCTCTAGTGAACAAAAAATATCACTACGAAAAAGCTTGAATTTATTGTTATAGGCCACTGTCAATAGCGGTCAATAGAAATAGTCATTTATCAGATTAGCCTGCTAAGGGTTGGAGCTTTCGGGCACGCCCACCCAGAAGCCATAAGCCATAAATAGGCAAAACACATTTGATCAAAAACCTCTTGTTAATAGAAATTCAGGCTTTTTCGAAAATTGGAAATGCATTGTAATGCCCAGTTTGAGTTAGAAATCGTTATTTTTGGTCGAACTCGTAGGAATTAGATTGTCCTTTATGGTCAAGCAAAAAAAAATTCAAAAGGAGTCTTTCCAGCGAAATTTTAAGCAAAAAAGTCAAAAAAATGCAAAAAATTGACAAAAATTCACTTTTTTGAGATTCTGACCGTTTTTTGACTATTTTTGGTCAACGAGTGATCCAAGAACCTCCAAATTTGGCCCTGTTTTACTTTATTCTGTCTTCTAGTGAGTTGGAATTTCGTTTTACTGCTATCAAGTAAATAAAAGGAGCGATAAGGGGAAATGCCTTATAAAAGGTTGATAGATTTCCTTTCTTCTCTTTTGAAAGCCAGGTGTTCATTCAAAAGATGTTTTTCTATTTTAAATTCAATAAAAGAAATATGATTAAACGATTGACTTTTTATTTAAATGTTTTTTGTTTTCATAATGACCCATAAAGTCTGTCAAAATGGAAAAATGAGCTAAAATTGCTTGATACACGGCCAATTTTCGTTCTGTTTACTTGATATTTTTCGTGCAAATTTACATGGGATCAAAGCTAAAGCTAAGCAAAAATTTAATTCGAAACCCGTGTATTAGGGAGGGAGTTTAGAAGTTTAGAACTAATACATGCTTTTTGGAACCAAACTCTCGTTTAGAATGAATAGCATAAATTTGACCTTTTTCCAGAATGGAGGTATGCTTTTAGCAATCTTCATAAGTGTTTTGGGAGTGAAGCTCAATATCTCGATGTAGGTACTGAAATCACCTATACTCGCAATATATCACTAATCTTATTTTTTTGAGAGCTTTCCAAAAATATACAATAGGTCTCTGTTTTCTCAAGCTAAAATTTTCAATAATTTTTCACCCTATGATTTTTGCCTGAGACCGTCGTATTTGTCCGAAAATCACACCAAAGTGTCCGAAAAAAAATTGGCTCCCAAGTTATTTTGATTCCCCTACCCCTTAACTTTCCAAAAATGTATAACAAGTGCTTTGACTAAAATAATCGAGCGATTTTACAAATTTCCCCCTACTACCACTTTGGGAAAAGAAAAAACTTCGAGATTTTTTTAAAGAAGAAGAAACTCAATAAAAAACTTACGGTTTGCTTTATGTATCCCTTCTTTCTGGAGGGATTCCCAACTAGCCAGTCTTCGCTCATCGGCTTGATTGTTTTTACAAAATTTGACTTGCAAAATTTGCAAGTCTTTGCTGCTGCCACCCCCACTTTCTCCTTGCATGTAGAACATTCCTATAATAAAAGTATTTTTAGACACTTAACCAAATAAACTACATGAAAAATCACGAACACGGGTGGTTTCTTTCTGAGACAGCTTAACTGAATGAAACACAAATTAACAAGTAGGCAACTTTTAAGCCAGGCCAATTAATTTTTCTTTTTATAGACAAAACTTTTAGAAGAGAAAATATAAAGAATGAAGTGGAAGTGAAGTTGTAAAAGTAAAAAAAAATACTGTAAATTAGACCTACTTACACTTTTTTTATAAGAACCAGTAAATTTTTGTTGAGGCTCGGCTGTTCTTATTTTTTTGGCACTTCGAGCCTCAAATTGTTCTTATCCTGTTCTTATTTTTAGGGCAAATTTGGGGGTATTTTTGGGTTTGAACCCTAATTTCATTAATTTGGCCCTTATTTTACCTAAAACTCAGCAACTCCAGGCTCAGGATTGTTCTTAAATTGTTCTTATTTTTTGGCATTTTTGAGCCTCATTGTTCTTATAAAATTCTTCTTATAAAAAAAAAAGTGTATAACTGAGACGGAAAATAGCGACGGATAGAAAAACAACTAAAATTAGCTTTCTAAATTAGCTTTCTGTCCAGTATAAATTAAGAAACATAATGGACCCAAAAACGTTTCTCTCCTTTTTTCCATCCATTGAAATCGAAATTCGAGCATCAACAAGTCGTCAGTATAGATACAAGATAACATTTTGAAGTAAAAGTAACACACTTTTGGAGAAGTTCCAAGGTTGGAAATTCAATATTTTTGGGTTGGAAATTTTGGTTTTATAATTGAAGATTGGAAATTTGAGCGATTACCTTAAGCTGATTTGGAAAACGTAAATTACCCATAGGTTTTGTAGAATAAACCAATGGCCTTGAAAAATCAAGAGAAAAAAACCATGTAGAAATGACTATTTTCCAAGGCTGGTTGGAAAACATGACTTTTTGGGTGGAAAATTTTTATTTTCCAAACAGTTTGGGAATTGAAAAAAAGGTCAAAAATCGATGTGAAAATACATATTTTTGTAAATTTGATACCTCGGGTTCAAAAACTACACTTTTTGGGTTGGAAATTTGTGTTTCTCTTCCAAACAGTTAGGGAAACGTTAAAGGGGTAGTTCGGTCATGAAATCAATTTTTTCTTATGGTTTTCATCAGATTCTTCATAAAAAAGAGTTCCAACGATATATACTTTTAACTAATTTAATTTTTGTATTGTTTGAAAATCTGGCCTTTTAAAATCACTTTTGTATAGTGTACCTTTTTGCTTACGTCACACTCGCATAAGACTTTATGAACGAAAATCTTTATCTGTTTATCATAAATTTGTTCAGCGAGTTCGTGAAGTGTGTAAAGTTTTTTGGATCTCTCCTCTGTGAAATAATTCTAAAATAACTGAAATATTACGACATGTCTTCCAATAACGAGGAAAGTTCTTTATCAAGCTCACTTGACTCTTCTTCGGATGAGGGCCATAGCAGCGGCAATGAGGCCGATTCTGAAAGTGAAAACTTTGAACGAGATATGAGGCAAATAGTAAACTTGATGAGGACTTTTAACCCATACATGTATGAGCCAGAGAGGGAAGTTTCAGATACTTCGAACGAAAGCTCTTCTGAAGAGAGCACCGAGGAGAGAACTTCCTCAGAGGAGATTGGTGCCACAGCAGCCCCTGACATAGGATTAAGAGTCGGCAATCTTGATTGGTGTAAATGTGAGCATTGTCGGGTTGAGACAAGGGAAATAGACTGTCTTTGCTGTAATGAAGTGGATGCCTTGAATAGCAAATTTGATGCAGAACAACCACTGGATTGCATTACAGGCTCAGAGGAATTCAAAATGTTGTGCACAAATAAAACGGTGCTTAAGAACGTACTGGTGGCTTTTCATGAGACCAAAGGAGATCATTTGGAACCAACACCTACAAATAAATCTCTAAGATTGCCTATAAGCAATTTATATGGTGGGTATTCAACTATTTGGGGAGTGGTCAAAGAAGAGTCATCCCGTCTTGTGCTCTATGGTTGATACGATCACTTTTTCCAGAGGCAGACGAGAATTACACAAAGTACTCTGAAGGGAAGAAAGACTAATTATACAGATTGTTGATACTTTATCATGATAGTATATACGATTGTTATATGGTTATATGATATATATGAAAAGTTAAACATAAAAAGCCAAATATATATGATATATATGAAAGATATTACCTAGATATAATGAAATGAAATCAAAGAAGAATCCTTAGACTATATGTACAGTGCATGCAGCATTCTAAAATATGAACCGTAAAAAGCTATATTACAAAAGTTTACAAAAACTAAGCAACCTTATTTCCAAAACGCGAACGTTGGTTTTCAATCACTGTTTTCTTATCTGGCTTAGGAATAGGTGCGATATTCTTTGGTAGGTCTGGAAAATTTGGCTTTTCGGGAATCTCTTTGCGTTCTACACAGTTAATAGTTTCCTGGACCATTTCGTGTAAATAGTCTGTGCTCTTTTGTTCTTTAATGGGTTTCGAAGCCCAGTTGGATGTGATTTTTGACCATGCAACGTTGGACCTTTCCTCTCCCTTCTTGGTCTTGGCTTGTTGTAGTTTACTTCCTGCATTGAAGTCCATTATCGCAAGTTGAGTTCTTGACACCATACCAGCATAAGAGAAATGTTGCCTCTTCGGTGCCCACTTGTTATATAAAGAGTGATACACTTCTAATGTGCCGGTGTGGGAAAATTGGTTCAAATGTTCAAAGTCCTTTAAAAGGTTTTTATCGAGAACAATATCCTGTAAAGCTTGAAATGCCTCTGATTTAGCAGAAATCCATTCTTTAGCCTTTACTTGTTTTTTCGTCAATCTCGGGTGTTCGCATTTTCGAAACTTCTTATGACCAGTCCATCTATGCTTGTTTTGAACGTGGAAAAGAATACTGATCCATTTCTCTTTCAAGAGCTCAACATCTCCCCCGCAAGTTGCACAGCACCACCTTGCATGTTTTCTTTTTAGCTGCAGCCCTCAATTTCTTTTTGACACTTTTCACAAAGTGCCAGATGTCAAATTGGTGGTCAAGATCCGACTCCTCCTCACGTAAATGTTGATCGGTCGTAATTTGTTTGGGTTCGATTCCTTCGTCTCTCAATGATTGTAAGGCTCTTTTGAATCCAACCTTTTCCATCCGGTTAGAGTTTCCTGCCTCAGTTACTTGAACTAAAGAAAATGAAGCGATTTGGTTTGAAAATTTGTCCATAAAACTGTAAGTTAAATACTTAGCATTGTGACCAGGACTGTCGCACCTACCATCACCTCCGAACTCCTTTGCATTCGACCTTTTTATCTCCTCCAAAACAATCTGCAATTGGCTTTTATAAAACTTATTTACTACACCGTGAAGATATTGGTCTTGGATGGCATAAAAACATGTCTTAGTTATCCATTGGATCCCTGCTAAATCAAAAAATCTCGCAAGTCTTTGATAAGTATTTGCACTAAAGAGCACAGACGCAGCACTTGTCAAATTTCCCACAGAATAACGCCGACAATTTGGTTGCGATTTCCACTCTGTCTCGTGGTCGTCGGTACATTTCAACCATACAATAAGTTGCGATCCTTTGCATACGGTTTTAGTGACGACAGCTGGAAGGGAGCAGGCAGGTTTCAAACATGTCTTTAGAAGTACCAATAACGATGTCCAGTAAACAATGAAAGCTGCTTTCATAGGTTTTGCTGTTGCTTCTGTTGTACTTGGTTCCAAGTCCTCCTCGTCTTCACTAGATGGAACGTAAGCTTTATCGTCTCCGTTACTTTCTCTGTCACTTTCCGTCTCAGGCTCTACGTCAAGGTTCGACACAGCTGGTTGTTCGGAAATCTTTTCTTTGGCTTGTATTTCTTGGATCTGTATCCCTTGATCGGTTGTTTCTGTCGTTGAAGCTGCATGTTTTAAATGGGCATCGAAAAATTCCATTGTAATGTCTGTTTGGGTAGATACCGTATTACATTCGATCTCAAATTCCTTAGTCTTTTCCTTGTGTAAGACTGCATCTTCTCGTAACTGTCGCTTGGCTTTCCCCTCTTCGCGTAAAACACTTAATCGACGTTTTTGCGTTTGTTTGCCTTGATTATGAGGAAATATGGTTGGCACTGCGTCATCATTTAGAATCAATCTCGGCTTCTTGTTCAGGAGCTCGTGCTAAAACAGAAAGAAAGAATAAAAAATATAATCCAATCTTTGATGATACAAGGCATATTTGTTACTTTCTTATTCCTCACATTCAAGAAAGTCAGAGCACTTAAGTAAACTGCGATGAAAAATGAACACCCCTGTGTCAGAGATTGGAAACAATATTAACTATGCCATTGGTATTTCAATACAAATTTTCATCCCCACTGAGGCAAAAAGTATCACCTGGGAACTGAGACAGGGGTGTGATTATGAAAACAAACAACCTTTCAGTTTTAAAATTGCAATTTTTCAGCTTATTAAAACTTGCCTACCTGGAGATCTCTTTTGAAGCAACTTTTCTCGAAATGTTCTTCACAAATAGTTGGATTTTTTGGAAGGTTTTCTCGTTTAATCTTGTGAATCCATTGCTTTCTCAAACCAGTATCCTTGGGAAAGCCAAAAAATCTGACTTCTTTCCTCCCCTTCGTAAAACTATTATTATGGCAGTCAACTACAACACACCAAGTCATGATTGAAAATATTTCACTTCGAAAACATAACACAACTTCATAACACAAAATATCTTCTCTAAAACTTTACAAGATTTCAGCTGAACTTTTCATTTCTTTTTTCTCTCTTATGCGAGTGTGACGTCATGCATAATAAATTAACTTAAAAAGACCCTCTTTTGGTGAGCGAAAGAATTTTTTTTTCAAAAAACAAATTATTGTTTCTTAGTAAATAAAGTATGCTGATTTCAATAAAAGTTTTGACCAATGACCGAACCATCCCTTTAAAAATCCATGTGAATATTACATTTTTTTTTAAATTGAGACTCCTCCTTGCAAAATTAGACTTTTGGGGTTGGAAATTTGTGTTTCTCCCAAACAGTTTCGAAAACGTTAAAAATCCATGTGGATATTACATTTTTTGTTAAATCGAGACTCCTCCTTGCAAAATTAGACTTTTGGGGTTGGAAATTTGTGTTTCTCCCAAACAGTTTGGAAAACATTAAAAATTCATGTGGATATTACATTTTTGTGAAATTGAGACTCTTCCTTGGAAAACTAGACTTTTTGTGTTGGAAATTTGTGTTTCTCCAAACAGTTTGTTGGAAATCATATCAAAGAAATCAACGTTCCGACATATGAATGGACACACTACTTTGAAAAACAGCTGCAGTTCCAAAAAATCACAAATATTCTCCAATACCATCATTTCAGATTGTCAAAGGACCACCCTGGAGTTGTAAAATGTCTCAAGTCCTTAGATGATGATGAGCCATTTGAATGTTCAATTTTTGCTAATCGTAATCCGCCCAATGTAACAGCTATTTTGCCAAAAATCGTTCCACCGAAAGGATTCACCATTAAACGTGCAGATTATTTGCGTAAGGAAATCTGTCAATTCTGCAAACCTGGGACTGAGGATTTGGTGGCACCCTGATACCATTCATTTATATTATATTTCATCTTGTAAACATAATGATTGTTACAGTTAATCATTCTTACTTCTTCACAAATTGAATAATATATCTTATCCAAATCCACCATTTTTATCAACAAATAGTTTGCTCTTCTTATTTGCTTCTTCAACATACGATTGCTTCTTCAACGTGATTTTCTCTGTATGTGTCGTTAATTTCATAAATGTTATGGGTTATGTTATTATTTCATTGCATTAGAAAAATATTTTGTTACCTGGAAAATAGAGATAAAATGTAAATAAATAATTGTGAGGATATTATGAAGTTCCATGAAAGAATGTAAAATTGTAGTTATTGTTCTAAAAAACTACTCAGTCCTCGATCGAAAGTAGTGATCTTTTTCAAAAAAAGAATTGAGGAGACATCAATAACGTTTATCATTTTTTAAGATCTTTTCGATATGAACCATATATATATGTGAAGAAATTCAAAGAATTTCTGTCCAACTATCTTCTTTCAGGAGATTTGGGTGGCAGAGCAGCATATGCATTTCGTCCTTATTAGGACTTGCCAGCACTGCATACTGCACCCTGGCTAGACAGATATATATATAGTCTAGAAGTATAAAACCTTCAACTACTCAAAATGGAAACAATAAAGACAAAAACCCACTAAACAAAAAGACAATACAAATACAACAAAAATCTAGAATGAACATTCACAGAAAATCAATCAGGTTGGAGTAGAAAAGGAAAATATGATGACATAGAAATCCGTCAATGTAAAACTAGTGATCTAAAATGACTTTAAGGAAGAAAGTAACTCAATATGAGTTAAGATGGAATGAAGTAACTCAATATGAGTCAAAAAATATTTCAAGAAAACACATTATCTGTTCCTCAGTTTTCGACCTACACAGGATTTCGGCCTTTTACGAAAATATCCTCCTATATGATGGAAATAGGGTTGTGTAGGTAGGCCAAGCAGTGTTAATTAAACACCACCACAGATAAAAGATAGTAAAAAGATGTGTTTATTGAAAGTATAAAACGCGCGCAATAATATAAAATAAACTGAAACGTAAAAACCACGGAACCAGCCGAAGAAACTAAAATTACAATGAGAAAAGAAGTATACTTTCTACTAGACAAAGTTGCCACACCTTTGACACGTTTCTGCCACAACGTTGAAGAAAGCATACTAGAAGAGAAGGAACTGGGATTGGATTGCCACTATCCAACCCTGTGGCTCTCACACACATTTTACAGTTCAAAGAATAAGATGGAAAGAGTGGGGAAAGAATGAGAATTTAAAAAGTCGGACTATAACCCGGTTCGAAGCCCCGTACACCGTGACCGCTCACCGCAAGAGCTGGCGAACGAGTGAATCTTGAGAGAGTTGAAATCTTGAAAATTCTGAAAAATGACGAACTATAACCCGTCGAAGACTGCAATCTAACTTTGCGTTTTCAGCACCTTGACATCGCATTCTTTGTATAAAAACTTTTGCTTTAACTTTCAAGTCCTCGAAAAGTAACGTAGAACGAGCAATCCTGAGAAGTTCACCAACAAAAGAAGAATAAAAAATCGATTCTGGCAAGTTGCTATCTTTATGTGGCATTCGGACTATGGAAAAAGGAAATGCATCCCGTTTATCAAACAACTTATAAATAAATATCCCGTCTTTGATGGTAATATCCAGGTTTAAAAAAGAGGCATGATTACCCGAGTGCTCAATTTTGAGTTCAAGCTCATCTGGATAGATATCTCTATACACAGACTGAAACAAGTTACCGTCATTGATAGCACACAAATCATCAATGAATCTTTTAGTCGAATGAAAATGGCGAGCCTTAACCTTATTTTCCTCAATGACCCTGCTCATATACCTTTGTTCGTATTGGTAGAGGAAAAGATTAGCCCAAAATGGCGCCGGGTCGATTCCCATGGGAATCCCGATCACTTGACACATAACAATATCACCTGCATTGAAAAAACAATTTTTTATCAGATGTTTCATAGCAGTTTTCAAAGAATTCTGTGTAAAAGACACAGAAGATTTGGGTTTTGTTTTTGACCAATACGCTTTATCATTTTTAGAAATAGCGATAAACTTGCAGTTACCTACATCAAATACAAAATCAATGACCTCTGATAGTTCTTTAATCAGTTTGTCATGAGGAATCTTTGTGTACAATGTACTAAAGTCAAAGGTGGAAATAGATTTGGCGTTTTTCTTTTTATTGATTCGGTTGAGTGAATCTAGTACTGGATCACAATTTTGAAGTACCCAAAATTTATTATAATTGCTCAAAAACTTTGCTTTTGTATGGAAATTTTCAACTTGTCTGTAAACAAGCTTAAAAACTAGACTGACAGATCAAGAAATCAGTTTGGTGGAACAATGTTTTGAAGCGATAATGAAACGTTTACCAGTAGGAGTCTTGTGTTTCTTTGGAGTCCAATAGATACATGGAAGATCCAAGTCCTTCTCAGAAACAGCAAGACCAAAACGTTTAGAAAAACGAACATTTTCATTCACCATTTCTGCTTTATTCTGATTAACTCTAATGTATGTTTCATTTCCTACACCCAAAATCCCAATCTCCTTCAAAATTACTTCAACATAGAAACGTTTACAAATAAATGCAACGTTATTAGCAGCTTTATCAATGGGGACAATAACAAAATTAGTGTGTAAAACATTCAAATAATCAGTAACATCTTGTCTTTTGAGCACATAGCTCACTTTATTGTACCTGATCTTCTTTTTCAAAAAGTTTATCTTTTTATCCACCTGTTTTAACACTTCAACTTTCCATTGAAGAAAGTTTTCGTCAGTCTCATTAATTTTGGCTGAAGTTTTATTCACAAAACTATCCAGACCACTAGAAATAACATCTCTGCATTTATTCCAATTGATATTTCGAGGTTCACGATAATTTGGTCCCTTGGATATCAATTTTCGCAAATGGTTATTTTTAATGAAACTTAAATCTCCGGTCATGACATGACCATGGTCTAGATCAATAAAAGGAGAATCGTGACACTCACAAGATGGAAGGTTGGTGCCAAAAGTTTCTAAATCTGCTGTATTGATGGTGATGATATATATATATGTTAACTTTCAATGGTGTTAAAAATTTCTACCATATCAAAATAAAATCCAAATGATTTATGATAACTACAAGAAGAAAATCTCAGACTGTCTCCAATTTCACAACACGTTTTCCAAGAAACGAACTTCTCAAGAAATTCCTCAATGTTTTCATTTTCGAAAACGAGGCTAAAACAATACCGGCAGCCGAGCAAAAATCAATAGCGGCCATCGGGACGAAGCAGACCGGGCATTGGTCCGCTCTAGGGCCCCTTTAGCGGCCTCGAAGCCTCTTCGTTATGGCCGCTTTTCTTGATCGGCCATGCAACGGCCTCTTTCGATATTTGAACGGCCTTACCGGTAAAAAGACCGGTCCAATAGAGGCCAAAGAGGAACGGTAATTAGACCGATCAGTCTTTTGTGTACTCCAAATCGCTTGGGGAGTCACATATAGTCATAAAATCTTATCTGGACAAGCTATATTTTATTTTGCAAAAATACTCTGAATAAGATTTTGTTAAAAGTCAGAAAGTTTCAAGTCGTTTAAAAAATTGTTCTCCGAGATATACGCAAAAGAACTCCAGCGTGGTAGATTCTACCCCCCCCCCTGGGGCTAATAGAGTTAAAAGGTATTTTTATTTTCTCTCCTAGAATCACCGTATGAATCGAACATTGGGGGAAATCAAAGGAAAAGTAAAATCACTATTTAGAGACATATGTGATGCAAAAGATTACGAGGCTATCGACATAGTAATAGTCTCGGTAGGTAAACTTGAACTTTTGAGAGGAAAGGCTTGTTATGCTGAACTAGAGAACGGATCAGTTTGTGATGGAGAATTGACATTTGAATGTGTTGGAAAGGGCACATAAAAAAACTTCGTATTCAAAACCTTTTTATATCACCTGAAATCAGAGATTTTTAGGGTACAATGCATTCTGAATCCTCATAATACTGAGCATGTATGAAAACATCAAATTGAGTGGAGATGGCAGGAGTGATTCTCCTGGTCATTGTGCAATGTGTTGTACATATGTCATGATGGACCAGCTCTTGATTGTAGGAAAACAGAGACGATCTCTACTAGAATGGAAAAAGAAGGTCTTGTACGATTACTTGTCAAGCTATTGCACGAGATCAATTGGTGAAATCACAACTGACGCATCAACTTGGTTATAAGGGCTGTTCGTGAACTGAATAACCGTCACCCACAATTGGCCAGATTGGTAAATTCCTTTGACACCTGGCACAAAGCTAAATCTCTGAGAAAAGCACTGATAGCAGCAGCCAAAATCAAAGAAGGAGAAGCTTTGACAGAGTGGGTGGAGCCCATTGTTAACCACTTCTGGTACTGTTCTCAAAACTGCAATGACGATTTAGAAAAATTGAAGGTATTGCATTCTTTTTTCCTTCTGCGTGAAAATAGGTTCATCTCTTAAAAGATTGCTTTTGCACTACTTTGAATCCTTCGAATCATGTGAATATATCATTATAACCTAAATAGTATCATTTCTTGGTGTCCTGCATCTTGTTTGTGGAGGGCATGTTTGGGCAATGGGTCAATGCACACGGCGAATTGGAAATGATGAGGCCAATAAAATACCACTCTTAAAGAGCTCAAAGGCTATGGAGCTGCTATGACATATTGTCATTGACAAAAAACATTTATTGACCATTTGACGTTCCACACACGCTTCAGGCAAGTCGCTTTCATTTAAGTTCAGAGCTGAAAAAGTCATTTGCCAGCTTAAAACAAGAAAAGTCTACTGAAATTCTCCTCCATATTAATAAGCCTTTTCATAAATTATTTTGAGTGCAATGAATGCCTCGTTTTGAAACCACTACCAAGGTCATCAAATCCCATGAGTATTCAAGTGTTCTTTTTATAAATAGAGTAGACCTCTTTTAAACTCCCCTGATAATCAATTACCATAGCAATATTTTGAAAACGAGGAAAGCGTTGGTCGTGACGTAATTTACGAAAGGGTCTATTGATCTATTTTTACTATATTAATTGACCTCTTTTTGCAAATTGTCACATTGTTACCTCAGACAGCTTTGTTTAAAACTTTAAGTTAATGATGTTAAAGTATGCTCCCAAAAGAAACGCTTTCGAGTTTCAGAACTATACTGATAAAATGCTACTGGCTGTGATCGACCATAACATACATAATTTTCGAATAGGATGGAAAGCTAAAAGTAGGTGCCAAGTTCTCGCCAGAAAGCTCAACAAACGTGTGAAGAAATTTCATTTTCAAGCAGCGAAGGTACAAAAACCTACCCACAACCTAACCACACGTCCGAAAGCTGTCTATCCAAATTGTAAATCGTCGTAAAGCATACAAGGAACCTTTGATTCCACGAGCAACTAAACTCGACAACGACCCTTAGGTAATTTCTCAAACACTAGGGGGTCAGCCGCCAAGCACTGAAAACCTTGCAAAAGAACATATTTCTAGATTAAGTACTTCGAGCAACTGAGAGAATTTTTTTTAATTTTGTAAATTAACTTTGCAATTTAGAGTACGTGCATCGTTCACGAAATAATTATTTTCTTTTTGATCTTTTAACAATTTATTCTTGTAAATGTTTTCAAAAGCCGTGGGTAAATAAATTTTCACTGCTCTGTAATATTGTTCTCAACAGACATTGCGTCATAGGAATTCTGAAACCTTTCTGTGTTTGGTTAGAATCCTCTTCAAGCAATTCGTTTATCAGAATAACGATGAAATCAGATGAAATGAACTAGAATTAAATCTTCGATAGTAGTTGTTTACCAGCTTCATGTACATTTGTTGTTAGTGTGATAAAAGAACATTACGCAATTTTGTCTGTTGATTGCAATATTCAGAATAGTGATATTAGGGCTCCATATTACTAACTGTATGAAAAAAACTTCGCACGTTTGAACCAATTCTCCCCTGTTTCTTATATAAAAATTGGTCTGTGCTCTCCTGGATTAATTCAACCTATTTATTACTTAAGCCCTAAAAAGTTTTGAAAAATCGATTTTATTTTCAAATCATTCTTCTTTTTCTCTCAGCAAGTACGGTCGCTCAAAGGAAAACGCACTGTATCATACAGTAGAAGGTGATCGCAAGTTTTAAAATTTTCTGCGCCGAGTTGTCAATCAAGTTAGAAAGTGGAGTTCAATGGCCAAGTTGATTCGTAAAAAGCACTTTCAATTTCGTCAAAACATAAACCCTTCCACTTTCACTTCTTTCTACAGAGGACTTCTTGAAAGAAGATTGGTTGTTTTCAAATGAAAATGGTAAGAAACTTAAGTTTACAAGTGTAATTTAGTAAAACGACATCAGCTTCAAAATCGAAACGAACGCGCAAGAAACCAGCAAGGTATGACTTTACAGTTGATGAGGATAATGAATCCAGTATGCCCCTCAGGGTAATGCTTATCCAATTTGTAAAGGTGGGGATGACCCGTCTGGTCGGCACGAGTTAAATGGGTCGACTGTGACTTCTGTGAGCAATGGGTACATACTAATTGTGCGAAAAAGGGCGACTGACGTCACACACGCCGTGATTTTTGGCTCTGTTAGGATCACAAAGATGCTGTTATTGAACTATCGGGGGAATCTTCCGACCCAATGGATGACTATTGACTTTGTTTATACTATCTTTTCCTAATATTTAAAACGGATTTTCTTTAGGTTAAGGTTTTTCTTATGATTTTTTGAAGAGAGGTTTACTTTTGTACTTTGTCTTTCCATTAAGAAACAAGCAATTTTGTATTACATTTATTTCGGATTTTTTATTGCAGAGCTTTTATTTTTTCCAGAATTGTGTATCATCATAGTTTAGTTTTTCCTTTTGTTAAAACTTGTTCCTTTTATGATTTACATTGTACTACAAGCTGTTACTACGAATGTATAAAACTACCTACTATGTCTTTTTTGATGGGCCCCTCTGTCTTATTCCGGGCTTGGGACCAGCAGGTTAACCAAATCAAAAACCTGGCGACATTAACCCATGGATCTCTTTCATTATGTCAGTTTTCAGAACTTTTTTTTATTTCTTTTCTTTTGTTTTATGTTTTCGAATGTAATTAACGACCTTATTTGATTTGAGACATTCGAATTCTTTTCAAAACAATAGAAAATCTTTTAAACAGAATCTGTTAAAGAAAAGAAAAAATATAAAATAAAACATAAGAATCACAAGACAAGTTTGTTAGAACAACAGCAACATTAAAAATACATTCAAAAGGCGGTAAAAACTGGAGTTCTTTCTTCGTAAAAAGGGACCTATAAACATCTATGTCGATAATTATTTTGCTGTAAATCTAAGTCATTGTTGAATTTGAAAAGTTATCCGAAGTTATGACAAAGTTATTTTAAAGAAAGCAACATAAAATTGCGCTATCACGTTTTTAGTCTGTGTGTCCTAGCTGCCTTCCGGCCCTGCCCCTCGGACCCTTAGCAGAATAAAGAGGAGAAGAAACAAGGGGAATTGTGTGAATTTTAATTCACTTTTGGGGACTAATTTCACCAAATTTCTATCTTTCTGGGGGCAAAAAGTTGAAATTTTCCTATTTTTCCGATTCTTAGTGGGACTGAAGTTTGATTTTCCGATTTTTCAAACTGCCATGTTTCACAAAAAAGGCACCTTTAACGCCAGCACATACCTATACCGTTCTCTTGCCTAAGTACCCCCCCCCCGGGCTGCCTATTTTCGACGAATCGCGTGTCATGTCTATTATTTCGCTCTGGTTATCTTGACATCAATGTTTTCCTAAACATCAAGAACTACGGGAAATATAACGCGAGCGAAGCGAGAAAAAAAATCTAATTGCAGAGCCGTCTCGGACGTCGCTGGTCGCCGGTATGGTGTAATTTGGGAATGACGCCCTTTCTGCTTTCTGGTCATTTTTGCCACAAAAATCTTTTTCAAAATATGGTTAAAAGATACGTCACCTGGGAGGGATAGAGTCAAACTTTGAAGAGAATTCTTCCCTTTAATTTTGATTTCATCGTGTTTAGGCCACCTTCCCAACATCCAAAGGACTTTAAATGCGTTCAGCAAACAGCTAAACCAGCGTGCCACGCCAGGTACCGGTTAGTATTCTTTAATAAGGTAACCTACTTTTTGAGCTGTTCCTACTTCAATTCCATGATTGTAGCAGTAGAAATTTCTGGCAAAATAATTACCGTCGGACATTGGAAAATTATTAAAAACCCGAACATATTTGGTACCGACCGACCGACCAACTCGTTTTTATGACATTTTAGGACCCGAACACAACATATTTTTGATTGCCGCCATATACAAAATTTGTAACAACCGTACAACAAAATAATACTTGTCGTAAAATTGTTTTTAAAGGAAACCACGATGAAATCCCTTTGGAAATGCAAAATGGTAAAAATGAATTGCGCTCGTAAAACATTATTTAAGGAAGGAAATGATTATAACGACTTTCGTAAATTAAAACCACGTCAATTAAAACCACACCAAATTAAGCCAATGGTGATTCCAGGACTCCCACTGATCATCAATTTGCCTGGCAAGAAGGAGGCTGTGCCAGAAGCAAACCCAGCTATGGCAAAGGAGTCCACTTGCCAGAATACGAATTGCGGTGTTGTTTTCTGGTCTGAAGAGGACAAAAAGCTCGACACCCAACACGACGTAAATAACATGGAAATAGGCTGCCAAGCCATGGATTGTGAACATTGGGTGCACGTTCGCTGTTCTGTGAGAAGGGTAACTGATGTGGGCGAGCTGAAGGATATTGAGCTGTCCATTGTCCATTGCACGACATTAACAATAAAAAGGCAAGAGCGAAACGGGCAAAACGAAAACTGCTCTAGATTCTTTTTTTATATGCATAACATTTATTAGCATATTAAGGCTCAAAATTGCAAAAAAATAAACATAATACTAGGTAACATTGGCGTCCAAGATATCAAACCGTTCCACCATCGCATTGGACAAAAGAGAAAAGGGCTACAATGACGTCCAATCAAGTTGATCTTAAAAAGTATGGAGAAAAAAAAACCGGATAATGCAAAATCTGCATAAGCTGAAACGATTCAACGAAATTGGTGGCTTTAGCATTACAGACGACTTCGCCATCAACGAAAGAAAAATTATTAAAGATATGTGCCAAAAGGCAAAGAAAATGAATGTAGAAAATGATGATTTCGTTTGACATGTAAGAGAAAGCCCTAGAACAAACCTTCGCCTAGTGTGAAAACCTAGGACAAAGACCAAAACAACGTCTTCTTTGTCCATATCTTCTGATGACTGGACGACAGATGAAGAATTAGACTATATTTATAAATCTGAATTATTTCGTGGAGTTCGATAGACCTTTAAAATATAATTCTATGAATAAATAATAATGCTAAGCATAGCTCAAGGCAAAGAAAACTCGTCAAATTATTTCGAAAATGGGGTTAAGCCATAGTGAGGTTGAGAAAGCATAATTTTTCGCTCTATTTCCATAATTCATTGTTGTTTACTCTCTTCTTTGAATGTTTTTTATAGAAATGAATGAAAATAGCGTAACTGAGAAGTGTAGGAAGTGAAATATTGTGCACTTTCTTCTCTGGGTGGATAAAATTATAAAAAAGTAAATTCAAAAGTAACATACTAAGCAAATCCTAACTTTAAATCTAAGTAAATGAAGAACTCGATAAGAAACTCCAAACTTTCTTACAAAAACGTGTATGACAAAGCTTAGTTTAAATGAAATTTTTCTATATATATTGAGCCTCAACCCGATTTGTCGGTATGCTTATAAAAAACGAATATTTGGTCTATTTTTTGAAATTGCATAACGGTTTGCATTGGTTTGTGAAATGAAATAAGTTACTCGTTCTCGCTTCTCCATTAACCTGACTACAATCAACCACCGTTCCTTTGTGGGAACCCCAGTGTCTGGAAGCCAATACAATTTTTTGTTTACCTCTTCCAATAGGGCGTCACCTAGGAATGTAAGGTATTATTTTGTGTGAGTTCCACAATAGTGTACACATACAGTATCTTATGTATCCAATATATTTCGACTTCACCATGTACCGTCAGGTCTATTACTTTTGGAGATGATTTTGTAGGTTGCTTAGTTTTCTTGCAAGTAATCAATTTTAAAAACAAACCTCCTTGACAGCTCCCGAGCAGTCGAAGAAGCCATGATTTTCTTGTATAGTTCTTTCACGTTGTCTGGCATTACAAAGTCAGCGTAAACATTGGGAAGGAAATGTGACAGTTTGTTGTTTCTTGGCTAGCTTTGTTACAACCAGTTTCATATTTAGGCAAGGACCATCTCAAAGTTTCAGTTCCTACTGTTTGATTATTATTTGATGTAGCACATTATGTTCTTACCCGTTGATACTTTGGATGGATGACCCGAAAAACATAGGTGTAAATTTTTGTAGCGATGCCATCATGCCTGGTTAGAACAAGAAGGTATTTAATTTTTATCTTTTAAAACCAATTTGATAGAGGTTTTCAGTTTTAGTCTTTATTGGCGTGCTAGGGAAATAGGTGAGGCGCATGTTGTGATGAGGGGTGGGTGAAAGTAGCTTGTAACTGTGCCCCTATTGTTGTCGAAATAAGTGTGAGGCTTTGATAATGTTATTTTTTGTATCTTGTGTATTTGTAAGCAAGCCTTTACTTGCATACAGTGCGATTGGGTCACATGTCCTAAATCGTCAGCTAGAGATAAAGCTTGTCACGTGACTGCTACTTTAAAAAGGTAAGAACCATCGTAGTTGTTTCGTCGAACACTGACAAACAACAGATAATAGATAGCACAATATGCAGTATCATATGCTGCATATACACGTAACTTGTTGACAGCTCATTTTTTTCTTCTTTAGCCAATATCCACTCCCAATAGCCTTCTGCGTTAGCATTTTGTTCACCACATTCCTGAACAAAGGGTAGCACCAGCTCGTCCGTGAATGCAAATAACATAAGCTCTATCCTTCGCCATGTTTTATGGTGATTGGTGTATGCTTTAATCTAGAAGCAAAAGTATTTATAGATGAGTCGAGTATTTTTTGCTGGTGGAAAAAGTTTCAACTTCCGATGTAATTAGACTTGAGAGTACACTTCAGATTTCTTCCGATTTCTTGCCTTACTTTATTATTTTAGCAACTAAACATGGTTATGATGTAACCTACCATAAAGAATTTCATGTTGTGCTATTTTAATCTCTATCTTCCATGAATCCCTGACACCGGTGACATAAACCCCAGAATACTCTCCTTCTATCAATGACAGTTCCGTCAGAGCTCGCTGACATTTGGTCGACCATAAGCTTGCTTAGTGTCGACCACCTGTTACTGTTGGTCCTGTCCGAATTCCATCACCCCTTACTTGTCTCAGCCATTTTCTTCAAGATAACGATTAAGTGTATTTTTAGATTGTTTTTGGAAAAGCCAAAAATATAGGGTAAAGTTTCATTCTTGTAGAATCAAGAAATCGTGTTCTGTTCTTTGTGTCACTCTGTGTGTCTTCTCGTGGCCTGATTCTACATTAGAATAAGGACAACTACTATAGGTTAAAGAACTGGAACTCTCATTTCAATATCAACTTATGAAACCACTTTTAAGTCAATGATAAGATAGATGAAGGTCAGGCTAGAACTTTCGATAATAGAAATAGATAAAAAAAGTATGTGTCATGATATTTTATATTGATTTAGGTATTTGGTATGAGCCAGCAAAAAAGAAAGTGTACATAGCAAAGTTTTATCCTGTGGTACCGTCATTTTAAACTCCTTTTTTTCTTATAATTTTAATGTAACTTTCAATGTTTTTGGTTTTGGATGACTGGTTGACCATTGATGTAAATAGCGTTGCTTCAACGAAATTTTTATTTGGGGGATACACATTAGGAGCTCAGACCACTCTGGGCACTACTCTTGGGTGCCTAATAAGTGTGATTTTTCGAAAATTTTCCTTCTTGGACCTTTATACTCTAACCAGGGCTAATTCTTTTTGCCCTAATTCTTGTTTTAGCCTCCTTTCCAAAAGGTTTCCACCCAGAACATTTTTATTTCAACCCCCCGTTTATTTGGTACCCAAGAGTATGAAGGGAGCTTTGACTGACAGAAAAATAAAATGAAAAGGAGACCATTTTACGTGACTTCTAATCAGTCTCCTGCATTTTCATGGATTATCTTCATTCTAGAACCAAAGGTCGAAGATGTTAAAGAGAACCAAGGAGATAAAAGGTACAGATTTTTTGATTAAAATTCTTTTATCAAGTGGTTTCATTTAAGACAATTCGTTTTTCAATTATATATTATCTCTTTGATTTTGAATTTGCACTTATAATTTTCACCGATTTTGAGGGCAAATATTTTTTTTATTTCGTCTCTAACAACTGAAGGTTGCATTTGAACGAGTTGGACCTTTGGGGGAAGTCTCAAAGGTGGCGTCCTTTCTTTTCTTGATTATTAAAAGAAGTACCTAGTAATAGAAAGGTTCCCTTAAAAAAAACGCAACGCTGGTTTTACTTAAGGCTAATTTGTTCCAAAAATCAAGTACCCTATGGTTTAGTACCCTGCGGTTGTACCTCCCCTAAATGTTGATTGTTTTTAAGGCAATTTATTTTCTTTTTTAGAATATTGCATTTCAGGGATTTGCCTTACTTGGATACCAAAATCAATCAGATTTATGATATACGAAACAAAGGTGGACCCTTTCCCAATCGATTGTTGCAATACAAATTCGAAGGAAAGGAAAGGATTTTGATATTCTATTCCATGGTAATTGCAAGAAAAACTGTAATTCCTATTCTCGGAAGGCAGAAAGTACAAAGGAATTTGTAGCTGACGCATTCAGAGCAAACACGACAGGACCAAGCATCCATTAGGATCAGTAGGCTTGATTTTCTTGGCGGTGCAAACTAAGAAATTGGCACCCCTGGTATTTTTGTCCTTATTTGCGCCCTCCATCATTAAGTGAAAATAATAAACTGTAAGAGCAGTGGTTGAAAGTAACGCCAGGAATCTTTGAGTTAAAAAACTTTTATTCATACGAAGGTGGTGGTAATGATAACTTGATATCTATTTCCTTGTTTTTGAAATGTCATACTCAAAGTTTTCTGAGCAAGAAATAAATTTTTTTTGCAACTTTTAAATTGTCTAAAAAATGCCCCAATTTATACCAATTTAGCACCAAAAATAAAGCTCCTCAAATAAAAAACATGAGCTGTTGGATACTTGAAATGGAAATTTTATACCTAGTCGATTTGGTCTATATTTTTGTTTTCTAAAACTTTATCAGAAAAATTACTATCTGATAATCTTTAAACTTTTGCGCCGCTGGTCTTACTTTACTCTTCATTAAAGATTAATGGCTGAAAGAAGCCCCAAAATTCGAAGGTTGGCAGGGTTCTTTATAATTTCTGCGCCGCAGGCAAAAGAATTTGGTATAAGAAAGGTCAAACAGCTTAAAAGATCTTCTAAAAAGGAGAAAGTTAGTCAGCATAAGACCACAAAAACCACAGCAAGCCTCAAGTTACGATCTTTTTGAAGAGAAACTCGGGTAAATTAATGCGTGTCCAAATTTTCGTCAATTCTTCGCACCCATCATCACCCCTCCTAGCATAATAAATTATACCTTTAAAGAAGCGCATTACGATGCAGAACATGAAAATCGGTGTTACTTAACTTTAGGTTTTGCCAATTTTGCGAAAAACCACAAAAACCAAAAAACGTCCAGGATACATTTCGACGAAGCACTGGATGACTTGCGTTTCCATGATATCATAAGGTTGCTGTCTTCCTACGAATTTCTTCCACGTCCACCATTTTATTCTCGCCTTCTTCTACATCTTCAAGCAAATAGGCGAAGCCCATTTGCCTCTCCCATGTCACAACAACATAATTATCCTTTTGAATTTTCGGCGGATATTTTGACGATAATACTATCGATTTAGCGATGTCTTCGATGCTTGGTTCTAGTTGATCTGGTTGAATTGTGATCTTTTTTACTCTCTTTGGCTTTTTCTTTTTGTAGTCGTTGACCGATTTGAAGTCCTTTTCCTCTGCTTCTCTCGTAGTATAAAAAGATAAATTAATCATAAATTTTGAAGGTTATCTCGAACAAAAAAAACAAAGTTGAAAGCATGTACGAATAACACACAAATAAGTTTTAACGAGGGTTAAGTTTCTTTCAAAGTTTTGATATTCTGTTTTAAAGACCTCCAACCTTTAAGCAATGTGAAAATGTTTGTAATTCACTTTAGCTTAGATGGGCTTTTTTGTCCAGCCAATAATAATGATAGCTTCTCGTTGAAGGTTTGGTACGTGGTGGCGTCGTTGTCGTGCTTTAGTACGCGGATCCTCTAAGAATTCAAAATAAGGGCAAAATTAGTACAAATTGCGTAATATTACAATAACAGAATTACCAGTTATCAAATCAAAAAATTTAATGGTAGGAACATAAAATTTGTACCAAAGTTGCACATCATTAAAAGGATCATTTTGATGTCTGCACTTTATTGCAAATTTTCGTATTTTGCTGATTTCTGCAATGATTATGCAAAAATGTTTTTATTAATGATATGCAACTTTGGTCTAAATTTCATGTTTATACCATTAGCCAAACTGGAGTTATTTAAAAAACAAGTTTTGCTGACGTCAGTGCCACTTCATTAAAGTTAAGTAAAATTTTCTTACCTCCTGCAAGTCTTGAATTTATTCTTTCACTTTATTTGGTGTATAATACTTCTGATCTTTAATAATTGAGTTGGTAGTCTCGGCTCTTTTCTGTTGATATTTAATCTCATTTTAAACTTATATACCTTCCGCATGCATGTATGGGGTTGGGGATGTTTCATTTTGGAATGAAAATCTTGGCATGTCATTTTCTTTCCTCCGTCTATATACAGAAATCTTCTAATAAGTGAATAATTTTTCATTTGTCAGAATGTTGCCAAATAAGCGATTGCAAAATTCCAACTGACAGCTACCAAGAACAAGCTTCATATGATGAATGCAGTTTATTGGGTAATTTTTATTCAGTTATTATTTGGAGGAGCATTTTGTCCTTTGGGGGAAAGTTACGTAAATAAATAGACATAGGTCCACTTTTTACCGGGTTTTCCCTTGTATTTCATATATTTATTTATAAACAGCTGATTGGCTATTCGGTTATGACGTAATTCAGAAAGTCCAATTCGAATGTTTTGAAATTTTGCAAACAAAACTTTTCGACGATTTGCAAATGGAAAGCGTAAAAGTGAATTTTGATTAGTTCTTCTTCTTACATATATTTGTATGTGTTATTCCAGCTCAAGTTGTATACTAGAAAACTAAAAATTTTTTGATTTGATAACTGGTAATTCTGTTATTGTAATATTACGCAATTTGTACTAATTTTGCCCTTATTTTGAATTCTTAGAGGATCCGCGTACTAAAGCACGACAACGACGCCACCACGTACCAAACCTTCAACGAGAAGCTATCATTATTATTGGCTGGACAAAAAAGCCCATCTAAGCTAAAGTGAATTACAAACATTTTCACATTGCTTAAAGGTTGGAGGTCTTTAAAACAGAATATCAAAACTTTGAAAGAAACTTAACCCTCGTTAAAACTTATTTGTGTGTTATTCGTACATGCTTTCAACTTTGTTTTTTTTGTTCGAGATAACCTTCAAAATTTATGATTAATTTATCTTTTTATACTACGAGAGAAGCAGAGGAAAAGGACTTCAAATCGGTCAACGACTACAAAAAGAAAAAGCCAAAGAGGGTAAAAAAGATCACAATTCAACCAGATCAACTAGAACCAAGCATCGAAGACATCGCTAAATCGATAGTATTATCGTCAAAATATCCGCCGAAAATTCAAAAGGATAATTATGTTGTTGTGACATGGGAGAGGCAAATGGGCTTCGCCTATTTGCTTGAAGATGTAGAAGAAGGCGAGAATAAAATGGTGGACGTGGAAGAAATTCGTAGGAAGACAGCAACCTTATGATATCATGGAAACGCAAGTCATCCAGTGCTTCGTCGAAATGTATCCTGGACGTTGTTGAACTTGGCGAAGGTAATAAGATAAAAAATCTAGAAAATCATTGATGCCATTATGACCGGCATTGCAAGGAGTGGTTTTCAGAGGAGGGAGAGAAGGAGGAAGGGTCAGAAACAACAAAATCGTAAAGGTTGTCACTGAAATGCTTTAAGAAATTTGAATTTAAGTTCGAAAGGAATGAGACGTTAAAAAAAAATAACAACTTATCGATTTTGTTGTTAGGGTGGGTCGGTGGGGAGTGCCTATGTTTCGATGTAATAGTATGATAAAAGGGATGGAAGCAGATCTTCTCCTTTGCTGGTACTGCTTGTAATTGTTTTATCCTTGGAGAAAAAGACAGCCTTGTGTCCAAATCAGCTAGATTTTCTTGTTTCAATTTTTATTTAGAAGGTGAAACCCTTTTTTATGTTCAAAACAATTCGAGGGGTTACCATGTTTTGATGGTTTTTCTAAAGCAAAAAAGACTAGTATTCACTTCAATGTTTCAGTATGTTTTCTC
The DNA here is from genome assembly GCF_902728285.1 of Clytia hemisphaerica. Lineage (NCBI taxonomy): Eukaryota > Metazoa > Cnidaria > Hydrozoa > Leptothecata > Clytiidae > Clytia > Clytia hemisphaerica. The sequence continues at coordinate 66,500 of NW_027103452.1, read as the reverse complement.
AAAACAGCAAGAAATGGACATTTTAAGATTATTTTTCTCCATCGACGATTATAATGGTTTCGATGATTTTCTAGATTACTTTATTTTACGCTTTGAAAGGGTCATTATTGCAACTCTGCAGCAAAATGCTTTCTCATTTTTCTGAAATGTATGATATGAAATAATGAAGAAAAAATACTAGTCAGTAATTTTTTTATATATAAAGTCAGTCTACCTGGAGTTTGTTGTCATCTTGTTCAGGCCGCTGGGGTAATGTCGCCTGACTGTCTTAAATGACAGTCAGCCTGTCCCAAGCCAGGATAAAGACAGAGGGACCCAGAGAAGATTTGCTACCTTCTCATTGTAACATCGTCTCTCTAAGAGGAAAAAGAATTCGGCCACTCTTTGTTGTTTGTAGGTCTGACAGGAGAAAACATTTATATTTTCATACTATATATATATAGTCAAGAAGTATAAAACCTTCAACTACTCAAAATGGAAACAATAAAGACAAAACTCACAAAACAAGAAGACAATATAAATACAACAAAAATCTAGAATGAACATTCACAGAAAATCAATCAGGTTGGAATTGAAAAGGAAAAATGATGACATAGAAATCCACCAATGCAAAACTAGTGATCTAAAGTGACTATAAGGAAGAAAGCGACTCAATATGAGTCAAAAAAAATTTTAAGAAAACACATTATCTGTTCCTCAGTTTTCGACCTACACAGGATTTCGGCCTTTTACGAAGATATCCTCCTATATGATGGAAATAGGGTTGTGTAGGTAGGCCAAGCAGTGTTAATTAGACACCACCACAGATAAAAAGATGTAAAAAGATGTGTTTAGTGAAAGTATGAAATGCGCGCAAATATAAAATAACCTAAAACTTAAAATCCACGGAACCAGCCGAAAAAACTAAAATAACAATGAGAAAAGAAGTATACTTTCTACTAGACAAAGTTGCCACACCTTTGACACGTTTCTGCCACAACGCTGTAGAAAGCATACTAGAAGGGAAGGAACTGGGATTGGATCGCCACTATCCAACCCTGTGGCTCTCACACACATTTTACAGTTCAAAGAAGAAGATGGAAAGAGTGTGAAAAGAATGAGAATTAAAAAAATGGGACTACTAGAACCCGGCTAGAAGCCCCGTTCCCCCGTGACCGCTCACTGCAAAAGCTGGCGAACGACTGAATCTTGAGAAAGTTGAAATCTTGCAAGTTCTGAAATATGACGGACAATCACCCTACGAAGACTGCAATCTAGCTTTGCGTTATCAGCACCCTGACGGCGCATTCTTTCAATGAAAACTTTAGCTTTAACTTTCAGGTCCTCAAAAAGTAACGTTGATCGAGCAATCCTGAGAATTCACCAACAAACAAAGAATAAAAAATGGATTAAGGCATGTTGCTATCTTTATGTGGCATTCGCACTATTATAGAAAAAGGAAAAGCGTCGCGCTTATCAAACAACTTGTAAATAAAAATCCCGTCTTTGATGGAAATATCTAGGTTTAAAAAAGAAGCATGAGATCCAGAATGTTCAATTTTGAGTTCAAGTTCATCTGGATAGATTTCTCCATACACAGATTGAAACAAGTTCCCATCATTGATAGCACACAAATCGTCAATGAATCTCTTTGTTGAATGAAAATGGCGAGCTTTAACCTTATCTTCCTCAATGAGCTTGCTCATGTACCGTTGTTCATACTAAATAAAATAAAGATGAAACATAAAAAGGGGCTAATATTTTTATAATTATACGTTTTTTACTATTTTTTTGAATTTTTCTAAATATATATATCAAACCAATCAAACATTCTGTCAAGAAATGAGAATTTATTGCGAAAAAGAACTAGCAAACCAATAGACATTCAGTTAAAAAAGCCAAACAGAAACAAGCACAGCAATCACATAAACACAAACACCAAAAACCCTCCAAAACCCAACAAAAATGTAATGCTATCTGGAGTCCCCGACTGACAGGCACAGCGGCTTTAAACATGTTTTAAGGACGTCCAACACTCAGCCTCCCCCATAACCTTCCATAACCCTAAACCGACCCGCAGTCCAAACAAACTAACAAACATGGAAAAATAAACAAAAACTCGCACACAAAAGAAACAAAAAAGGGGTTAAACAACAGACAGAACAAACAAAGAAACAAACAAGTATCAAAAAACACAAATTTTCAAAAAGTAGACCCAGAACCCGGTTCGACACCTAAAGTCCAAAATGCCGTGCAGCCGTCCACACAGGAAAGAACGAAAAAGAAAATGACTGAGAAAACTAACATACAATACATAATATAAAAATGTTTAAATTTTTCAAAAAATGCAGTTGCGCTAAAAACCATTTAAAGATTCTCCAAATGTCATGAAAGTCTCTGGAAATCTATCAAAAGACTTGACAATTTGTTTTCGCAAGAAAGATGTTTCAGCTCCCTGATTGAACAGTACCGCACTTTGCGTCGATCGAGTGATGTCACTCAATCGGGTGATATTTTAGTCACCCGATTGATGGTGCAATCACTTGATTGGAATGTCGAAAAAAAATAAAAACGTTTGTGGAGGCGCGAAAACAAGTGTGATAGCTGGAATTTCTTCCAGCAAATGAAGCACCTTAAAATGAACCAAATTACCGCGCATAATAAAATTTTACCGTGTACTTTTTTAACTATGTCAATGTGAGTGAGTATGGCTGACGAACCAATAATAAAACGAGGAGAACAGTCAACTTTTTCTTTTCTCTTTTTTAATTTCTTTTTCCTCCAACATTCCTTATCGAACAGGTGCGAACTTTTGGTAGTTGCATTATCAAAATCTTTAATTCTGTGCGTTCTGCAGTTCTGGCTCGTACCAAATTATTCTCTTTATATGAATGACCATTATTTTTTGTTAGAATAAAGAAAAAAAAACAAATAAATTGTACACAAGAGCAATATTTCTTTTTATTGACTATATTTCTAGGCTCTGCTGAAAGTTGTATGAGATAAAATTACAGAAGTTATGGAAGATAATCTGCCAAATAATCTCGTCTTTACTGCTCAGCAACTAAAGGATTTTGGGATTCAGTTTGATGAGACTCAAGATTCTTTTGAGATAAATTTGCCGGGGATGAATTTGTCGAATTTATCTCAACTTGACGAATCAGCTCCCGTCATAACAAATCACATCATTCCTGAGACGCAGGAAAGTGAATTTTGGGTCTGACTTCAAAGATCTTTCTTTTGATAGCCTATTTTCGAGCTTTTATCCTTGGCTCAACAAAGTTGATTCACTTACCAAATATATTTTTTTCTTGCATTTTACTTCCGACCAAATCAGTCAGTCTGTATCATGATTTTAATTTTATTTATTCAGATGCAATACACATTCGTTTCAAGTCTATTAGAGACACAAATCGGCGAAGAGGGAAGAATCCCAACTACAAAAAGGATATGGCCAAAAAATCACGTAAAGATCAGGTGAGTTGTTTGGCTAATTACTTTGAAGCTGTCCAGGCACAAAAACTAGGTTCTATTTTTATGGTAGAAAATCTAAGTTTAAATCTTTAACCACAAACAGTTACTTTTTATGGCTGACAGGTGCTTGCAGACACTTTGAATGGAGATTACAAACGATTTTGTCGGTCAATTTTGTTACTTTCAATCAAAAGTTCCTAATTTTGATGAAATTTAAGACTTCTTTAATTTTTAGAGTGCACTTTTTTGAAAATGTAAATTAAAAAAAGGTCCCTGGCTCAATTGGGCAGCGGACTGTCAAAAGCACCTTCGCCATTAGATTGACGGGTGCCTGTAGATTTAAAGGTGCCCCTCAATTGACTAAATTCGCCCAGCTGACAAAGGTTTAAACTAATGTTTACTTCTGTCAAAATACCTGCTTGATTCTTGGCTGTCTTAAATAGCAATCTTTTTATTTGATTCTCATTTGACATTCTATTTCTTCATTAACAGAAACTCCTTACACGTATTACAACGTTGAACGATTCCACGTTGGATTCATGTTCAAAGAAATTATGGAGAAAAATCGTAACCATTGACATGGTATCATCAGACGAAGATGAGGTTGATGGGGACGTCAAAACTTTTATTTTTAAGAGACCCACCTGGAGACCAAAGAAAATATACCAATTATTTGAGGTGTTGGACAATCACCATGATAAGAGTAGAAGTCAGCGGTCTAAATTTCAAAGTTATAACCAGACGATGTCAATCGAACGGAATCGAACGAAAATTCCAATCGAATCAATCGAACGCAATCGAACGCAATCGAATAATTGCGATTCGATTGCCGAACGCAATCGAATATCAATCGAACGTAAAATTCTGGGTAAAATTCGATTGATTCGATTGATATTCGATTACGTTCGATTGATATTCGATTACGTTCGACTGCGTTCGACGGGTGGTCGATTAAATTAGATTCCAATTTACCTCAATTCCTTTCAATTTCGAGCGCCTCTTATTAAGTAGGTTAAGTATCGATACGATAGATAAATCAACGCAAGGAACGGGCTTTAACACACAACCTGCAGTAAACATGTGGGCCTGCATGATCTGCATTTTCTAGAATCCAGGCTAAAATGATTCATATCATCTCGTTTAACTCTTCAAATGTTGAACGAGAATCAGCGTTAATCAACAGAATCAATTAGTCGAACCAGCCGAATGCATAAGCCAACCGAACGTAGTCGAATCAATCGAATCAATCGAACCAATCGAATCCAGGCACTAATCGAACGCAATCGAATCAATCGAGAAAATCGCGGTAATATTCGATTGGCATTCGATTGCGTTCGGCAATCGAATTTCAATCATTCGATTGCGTTATTGCGTTCAATTGATTCGGCGTTCGATTCGTTCGATTGACATCGTCTGGTTATAAACGTGTTCTTGGACCTGACTCCTTGAGGCCTGAGCCTGATTGGTCAGGGTCTCAGTTAACTGCGATGAAAAAAATGGATTTAATCCCCAGCCACAATGAGGATGAGTAGTTGGCTCGCTCCCTCTAGCTGGTTGATTATTTTCAAAATTTTCATGGCAGTTGAGGTGAGGGGAATTAATGAACTGGTTTACCATCCGCTACCGCTCAAGTTCATTATTTCTTTAAAAACTCATTATTTTCTTCTTCTTACAAGGGTGTTTTAAAAACTTACATTTTAGACGCATCTCAATTTTTGAATTTTTGTGCATGTGATTTTGATTCTGAAAGTGAAAGCAACTGTTTCACAGTGGAATTCAAGTTTAGAAGCTACGAGGTAGAAATAATGAATAATGAAGTTTTGCTGCATCAAATATTTATGTGACGGTAAACCGGTTCATTAATTCTTATCGCCAGAGTGAATGAATTAGTCCCTCTTTTTAAAAAAAGATTTGATGGACTTGTCAGCTCTAAGAACAGGCTTATTGTTTGGAAATTTGACTTCTGAATATTAATACTGTGTTAAGCTTTTGAAATTTGACTTCTGACCATCATGTGTAAAGCTTTCTAAATTTTCCTACATTCTTGAAAACAACTTTTTAACAAAAGATTTTACACCTAAAGCGCTCTGTTCATGGAGATTGCAACACCTTTGATAATTGGCCTGTTTTCTTTGGGTTCCAGTAGAGCAGACTTAAACACTGTGAAATTAAAATTTTGTGACATTCCAAAAAATCTTTCTGAAATATTTTTACAGCATTCTGACTAAGTTCAGAATCAGGTTCACAGTTACAGACTGTCTAAACGAATTTTGAGTGATCAAACTAAAATTTTTCGTCTTTAAAGTTAGTTATTCGATCTGTTTGGTTTCTTTTTTATTGTGAGAAATTAATTTGGTCTAATTTTCTTAAATCAGGGATCCCACTCCTCCTAAAATTCCTAAAATAAGTCAAAAATCCTCCTAAAATTCAACATATCTCTTTCATCTTCTATCATCGTCTATTTTTCATCTATTCAATTTTTTGAAGGGCCAACCATGGTTTGAGCTCTAGATTGCTTGAAAATGCACTCAGAACAAAATGCTTTCGAGAACAAATTAAAAATTAAAAAAAAACTTGGCATTTTGCAAAATAACCATTTTTGAACAAATTAGCGCTCAATAGTTGAGGCACAACTATTATGACTAGTTTTATTTTGTTTGCGTATTGGTCTCCAAACCTGTCGTCTATTTTTTATCTTTTCAATTTTTGGAAGATCTAAAGATGAGTTTTTGATAACTAGCCTTCTGTTGAAATATCTTTTGTTACTTTGAATAAAATCAGTCTATGTTGCTCAGATTACATTTCAAATTTGTCCCCAGTTTTTCTAATTCAAGATGCCTTTTGTTAATATTTTTTTGATCTTCTAAGTTAGCAGTAAGTATGACTGGTGATTTAGCCATAATGAGAGAATTTCTTTTAGAACGAATAATAGTGTTATGCGCAGATATGTAATTTTTGCGCAGATATGTAATTTCTGCGCAGATATGTAATTATTTTGCGCAGATATGTAATTATTTTGCGCAACTATGTAATTTCGAGCTGCGCAGATATGTAATCAAATTTTTGCGCAGATATGTAAAACACGACCTTCTGGACTTAGTTATTTTTTGAACAACTGACTGGATTTTAACATTAATCTTTCAAATAACGAAGTAATATCTTTGACTTTGTTCTTGGACTATGGCAAACATTTGGCGATTGTTGTTTTTCTTATAAGCATCATCTTTATAAGAAACAAGTCAATATCTTTTTATCAAAGTGATATTGGCTTTCGTCGATTGGTTCTATCAAAGCAACTAGGGGACTGTGCTAAATGAGGAAAATTTTGTTTTCCTTATAAGCACCATCTTTATAAGAACACAATTCATAACTCTTAAACCAATGATTATTAGCTTTCGGCGTTTGGTTCTATTAAAGCAACTAGGGGACTGTGCTAAATCAGGAACATTTTGTTTTTTATAAGCATCAACTTTATAAGAACACAATTCACAACTCTTAAACCAATGATTATTAGCTTTCGGCGTTTGGTTCTTTCAAAGCAAATATAGGATAGTGCTTAAGATAGGAAAAATTTATTTTTCTTATAAGCATCAACTCTATAAGAACGCAATTCATAACTCTTAAACCAATGATTATTAGCTTTCGGCGATTCGTTCTATCAAAGCAACTAGGGGACTGTGCTAAATCAGGAAAATTTTGTTATTTTATAAGCATCAACTTTATAAGAACACAATTCATAACTCTTAAACCAATGATTATTAGCTTTCGGCGTTTGGTTCTTTCAAAGCAAATATAGGATAGTGCTTAAGCTAGAAAAATTTATTTTTCTTATAAGCATCAACTTTATAAGAACACAATTCATAACTCTTAAACAATATTTGTTAGCTTTTGTTTGATAAATCAAATCTCTGAAAGCCTATTCCACTTAGAAAAAAACCTTGTTCTTATAAAATTCTTATAAAGTAATGTTAGAATTAGCAAAATTTCTTTCGATAGAGCCATTGCAGAATGCCAATTCCACTTAGAAAAATATTAAATTTGTCTCCTTTTAGATGGCTTAAAGTCGAATATTTTGCCTTAGTTTAATTTGTAAGGGGAAAATAGGAAAGAAATGTAATTTTTTTTTTAATATCTTTAACAATCAATGTCAAAATATTCTTAAAATATATAACATTCTTCAGAATGTAAAGTTCGAGCGAGAATCACAACTTCAATAATCCCACTCTATTTCATTGGATATTTCAATCAAATGTAATGACTTTGCACGTAGATCGAGCCATGAAAACGAAAAGGGAGTTTTTTTATCATAAATTAGTCCATGCATTGGTAAAGGCAACCAAGAGAATTTTTGATTATCTCACTGCATAATGTAAAGAAAAGCAATCCATATCTACAAAATCAATAAAGTTTACATAGGTGCGACTCGAGTCTCGAAGATCTCATTATATTGTACTTTTTTATTAGGTTGTACCGATAAGAAAAATATAAAATCCGAATCTTGTGCTTACCTTGCTAGATGGGTTCATTTTTTTTTGAGGTTTCAGCCTAAAGATATTCTTAACATGTTCTCCCTCGTTAACTTTGTAAAAACTACCGTATTTCTTCGAATAAACGCCCTGGGTGTCTTTTTAATTTTAAGACTTTCAGGAGGGTGTTAATTAAAAATTTTAAACCTCCCATTGAGGGGAGTCTTTTTCCTCAGAGAAGGAGCGTGTATTCGAAGGAATACGGTAATCACCGAAAGACATATACTATTCTGCCAAGAGTTATTTGATTCTCATAGGCTCATATTGTGCGCCGTCCCTTGTTTACTTTGTAAGAACTAAATACCGAAAGGTATATGACCTAATCCCGCATCAGTAAGATTCTCGCGATTCCATTGGTTGAAAGACATCACGTGGAGGTGGGATATAAACCGTATCTGTCTTCCTCGCATTCGATTGAGAAAAAAAGAAGACATTGCATATTGACGAATGCGCTTTCGAATGTTTTGGTCAAAATTCGATTATTTTGTTTTGAAAAGACAGAAAACAGTGATTGAGAATGTTTGTGTCAATAGGATGCAGAAAATCTTTAAGTTATTTTGATTTTTACTTTTCTCTGATATCCTGCTTTTACAGTTTGCTCTTTATTGTGCTTGGAGAGTTCTGAAAAATTTTCGTGCTTGTGGAACACATGCAAAGGGACTTCAACGGGATAAATCCGTTGCACGGTCGTTTCGAGGTGAAGCCTCGCCACCAATACGGTTTTTAGTAACCCTGTATATCCCGTATTCCAAAACTATTGAAAAACTATCAGTTTGATTCTTATAAAATAGGTTCTTATATCAAAAATAAATATGATCATATCATGCGCTGTTCCGAGCGCTGTTCTTTGCTTACTTTGTAAAAACTAATAACCAAAGGATATATCACCGTCCATCAAGAGTTATTGATTTGATTCTTATAAAGTAGTGGCTTATAAGAAAAATAAATATGATCATATTATGCGCCGTCCCTTGTTTACTTTGTAAGAACTAATTACCGAAAGGTATATGACCGTCTATCAAGAGTTATTGCTTTGACTCTTATTGAGTAGTTGCTTATAAAAAAAATAAATATGATCATATTATGCGTCATTCCTAGTTTACTCGCAAAAACTAATAACCGAAGGATGTATTACCCTCAAGAGTTATTGTTTTGATTATTATAAAGTATTTGCTTACAAGAAAAATAAATATACCAAAAGGTATATCACCGTCTATCAAGAGTTATTGATTTAATTCTTATAAAGCTGATTCTTATAACAAAAATAGTCACACCCATTTTAGGCGCTATTCCATGTTTGCTCGAAAGAACCAATCATCGAAAGCTAAAACTTAGTCGTTGAAAAGTTATAAATAATTGTTTTATAAAGATGATTCTTATAAGAAAAATAATTACTTTCATTTCCGTGCTATTCCATGTTTGCTTTGAAAGAACCAATTACCAAAAGCTAAAACTTAGTCGTTGAAAAGTCACTAATAATTGTTCTTATGAAGATGATGCTTATAAGAAAAATAATTACTTTCATTTCAGGCGCCATTCCATGTTTGCTTTGAAAGAACCAATCACCGAAAGCTAAAACTTAGTGGTTGAAAAGTTATAGATCATTTTCTTATAAAGAAGATTCTTATAAGAAAAATAATTACTTTCATTTTGGGCGCCATTCCATGTTTGCTTTGAAAGAACCAATTACCGAAAGCTAAAACGTAGTCGTTGAAAAGTTATAGATCATTTTCTTATAAAGATGATTCTTATAAGAAAAATAATTATTTTCACTTAAGGCCCTATTCCATGTTTTGAAAGAACCAATTACCGAAAGCTAAAAGTTAGTCGTTGAAAAGTTATAGATCATTTTCTTATAAAGATGATGCTTATAAGAAAAATAATTACTTTCATTTTAGGCACCATTCCATATTTGCTTTGATAAAACCAATTACCGAAAGCTAAAAGTTAGTCGTTGAAAAGTTATTGATCATTTTCTTATAAAGATGATTCTTATAAAAAGAACCAATCACCCAATGCTAAAAGTTGTTGGTTCAAAAGATATTTTTCTTATAAAGTTGATGCTTATATAAGATATTACTTCTTGTATTTGATAGGAATTAGCTAAAATACTGAAGTCCAAAAAAGGTAAAAGATAATGGTAAAAGCTATCAAGGGGGTACCATTGATTTTAAAGATCGTGTTTTACATATCTTCGCAGAAATTTAATTACATATCTGCGCAGCTCGAAATTACATAGTTGCGCAAAATAATTACATATTTGCGCAGAAATTACATATTTGCGCAAAATAATTACATATCTGCGCAGAAATTACATATCTGCGCAAAAATTACATATCTGCGCACAACAATAGTTTACCAATACATAAAGTAATTTTATTTCTGTTACATTATTTCAGTCTTCCTGTGGGTGATTTTTTTTTCGATAGAACATTTTTCTGATTGCTGACTTCAGGTCGATTTTAGAAATTTATTTCTTAAATTTTTCTAAAATCCTCCTAAAAAATTGAAAATTCTCTTAAAATTTGACCAAAATCCTCCTAAAATTTGTCCTAAAATTAAGATATTCAGGCGTGGGATCCCTGTTAAATTGACAAAATAAGGCAAAATAGGACACCAACTTTCATCCCCAAACAAATTGCCAGTTATAGAGTGGGTCACTTGGTACAAATCTGTAATTGATTCTGGTATTGAATTATATCTATTATAAATTATATTTTTATCTGTACAAAATAGCGAGGTCAAGAATCGGGTGATAACTCACGACGACGGACAATTATCTACCGATACTTAACTTCACTTTTGTTATTTTTTAAAAACTACTTACCGTAGAACTGCTAAGGCCTAACTTGCCAAAGCTACAAAACTTCTGATAGTTATGTGGTGTAGCCACAACAAAAATAAGATAAACTAAGCTGCTCAAGCAACGTAAAACTCTGATTTCCTCTAAAATGAACGAAAGTAAACTTATTTAGTTCAATCCTAGAAATATCCATTTTTTGGGGTTTAAAATTTGCAAATTGAGCCCTTTTTTGCGTCCTACGGTAAAGATAATATTATGATGATAATACTAATAAAATTATAACTTATTTATAACTTCAACTAGAATTTCTATATAATTATTTTCATTATTGTACATTTCTATGAATTTTATTTTGAATTGTATATAAACGAATTTTGTTCACTAGTAAAACGAAAATACAGCGAAAACACTAAATAATGTTGTCTTTCATTGAGTAAACATAAGCAATTTTTAATACCAAGAAATTTAGAGTTATTGTTTCATAAAGCGTTTGAACATGTTAATTGGACTTGATCAAGAAAACGGTTGAGGAACAGAATGAATTTCATCATCTATTCGCTTTCAAAAATTGTAATTTTCCTTCATTCGTAAAACGAAGCATAGTTGGTCTTTCTCAGTAAAACGTTTACAGCGCATGATGGAATTTTTCATATTTTCGCTGTCAGAAAGTTCAATTTTCCTTCATTCGTAAAACGAGCATAGTTGGTCTTTCTCAGTAAAACTTTTGCGGCGCATGATGGAATTTCCCACATATTCGCTGTCAGAAAGTTCAATTTTCTTAAATTCGCAAAACGAAAATTTCCTCTTCTAGCAATTTTCCTAACCTCTGGAAGACCATATTTTCGCACTGTCGATATTTATCGTAAAAAGCTCTGATCGACTAGTTTCGCTGCATATCGCATGTGCGATAGATAATTATTTCATGCAGTGCAGCACAGGTGAGGGAACTCAACCTTAATAACTGTTTATATCCCTGTGTTCTTGCACTTCATAAAAAGGGGTGTCTTTTTCACGGTTAATTGTTGCCCTTTTACTTCCTAGGTTAAAAATATTCCATTTCTTTAATTTGACAGGTATTGAGCAATTCGGTTGACATTGCTTTACAAATGCAGAACAATGATGCAACCATTTCAACTCGAAAGTTCATAGGAATGTTCAATAAATTCTTTGATATTCTTAATGTCAAGAGCACAACGATTGGTTTTAGAGAGCTGAATGATGACAAGAAGCCTTTTGAGGGTAAAGACAACGACAACCGTTTGGAAGAGAGTTGTTAGCAATTTTATACAGGATACGATCTATTAAGGAGGATACGAATGGTAGACTGAGTCGCAAACTTTTTCCAAAGTAATTTCACGTGAGAGGAGCAGGATGAGCATCTGCCCACTTCCATTGCTGTATTGAGTCTTAATGACTTTGAAAATCTGTATCTTTTAAGCTCAGTGTTTATTTGGTGTTTAGATAGGAGATATGAAAAAAGGTTTTGTTTTATTTTCTCTTTTGTTTCTATTTAGTGGCTACTGGATACCTTCCTACCATTTCTAGCTAATTGGGAGAATGAGGTAAATAATCTTGAACTTGACGACAAGAAGAAGAAAAAGAGGATGTACCTTTCTCAACAGACATCAACAGGGCTCAAAATTACAAGTAAGCTCTATCTTTTTTCATTTTAAACATTTGTTCTTACACCATCCTACATTTTTCATAACCATATCAATTTCCTGGAGACCCTTGAAAAATCAGTATTAATTTGGGGCCCCTTAAATTGCACGATTTATGTCATGCAACTTCTACTTTTTAGTTCCTATTTAGCAAATAGTCAGGTTGCTGGACCTCAAAAATTTCAAGTTTAGTTAACCTCACTGCGAAGAATCTAATTTGACGCACATTTTATTCTTCATACTCTACTTAAATCATTTCCCTTTTCTGGACATTCTAATTCTACCTTTATCCAAAGTTACAGATAAAAGTTTTACACCAAATACTCTAAAGTGTTGTCAGTGAACTTTCTGACGCCATGTTGTCTTCCCTCTTTGCTTTTGTAATAGAATAGAATGTAAACATTAAAACGTTCGAATTCTTAGACGGGGGTAAGAAATCATGCAAAGACACCTTTGATACTTATTACATGCACTTAAAACTAAAAAAGCGTTTTGATATTAATTCTTGATCAAAAGAATTGGATTTCATCAGAATACGATTTAGAAATTATTATAAGTACAACATTTTCAAAAACACTTTCAATTTATCAAACCCCCGTTTTTTTTAATAGATACGAATGTGTAGCAATACATACAACTTTTCGAATGCGAAATGGTAGCTTAAGCTTTGAACTTTTTTTATAAACAACAAAGCGGGCAACAAAGTCAACCCTAATAGCTGCAAAAGAATAGCTATCTAATATCGATTGAGCTTTTTTCGTATTGATATATTCTGATGGGAGGTCGTCAGTAGTCCGACAGTAAAAATGCCCGACGTTTGATTTGACGAATGCGTCAGTATTCCGACAACAATTTTGTCCGACAACGAGTCAAAAAAACATATAAAACGAAATATGAATCGCCGAAGAGGAGACACATCTTTTATAATCAACCATGTGCTTAAATCCGACTTTAAGGTTGGGCCCCTAAACCCGACTTTTCTTAAATTTTGGGAAGCTTATTATTAGGATTAGGCTTTCAAGAGTCAAGAAATTGGATTTAGCTGTTTTTACGACCCTTCTTTTGAGGGGGGGGCAACCCTTATAGCATAATTCTGAACATGCAAAAAGGGACGACCCTAAGTGACTAAATTTTGACGAGGTGACTTATAATTAAGGCCGACTAAGTTTTGGCCGATAAGGTAATCAAATTAAAATTGACGTGTCCTTTGTTAGTAACGCGGCAAAAGTTCATGGGAAAAATGCAGTTTTACAAGTGATGATATGCAGGCAAAAAGATGTTCGTAGACCAAATTTAGGGCTTCGAATCCTGACCCTTACAGAGAAAATTTAGGCAGATTTGAGTAAATTTGGGCGACACATCGACCCTTGCGGGACAATTTTTTTGAATATTTTTTTACCATTTTAAGGTAAAAAAGGGTCTGAATTTGAATTAGAGAGCGATTTTTTTTCGACCCTTAAAATGCACTTGAAAAGAAAGCTTGGAAAAGGAACCCTTAAGGGCCGCACTTACGGTATGTCGTTTTCCTTGAATGCTCCCCCGGGCTGAGAGTGTCATGATAAAGTATCTATCTTAAGCCCAAATGGAAGGAATGATACTGATAACAAAATAAAAAGAAAAGGGCTTTTTAGTGAAAATTCCTTCCCTTTGATTAATCAGCTAAATTGCCGTACCATTAATAAACACTCTTGACTTCCAAGTATAACGTATAGGCCTAAGCTATTCAAGAACATCGAATAACCATTCTGTGATTCTGTAATTAACTATGACGTCATATTGGTCACTGTCTGCATTAATAACTCTTTTTCACTTGATTTTTACCCTATGAGATTAACCTTTTTTGAAATCTACATCAAATTTCCGATCCAACGATGTATAATATGACCATATTTGTGGAGGTTAAAATTTCACCTTAGCTTGACCGCCCTGATGACGTCACAAAATCTTAAAAAGGCCTGGAAACGAGTAAAGGAGGTGGATAGAAAATGGCCAGTAAAACTTTTCTGAATCCTTTGATGTTATATAACAAGTTCCAAAAGGTTTTAGATTCTTCGCACTAAGATTTCTAAAAAAGTGGTCCAGCAACCTGACTATAAAGAATCAGGGGTTAAGCTAAGTGACCTTTTTTCTGACTTCTGTGTCTTTTCCTAAGCATATCTAAAGGCCTATAAATCAAAAAACAATTCTCAATAAGGAAGAAGCATACTACACCCTCTGTTACCATAAAAAGAAAGTATCTACCGGAGAATCTTAGCAAGGTTGTTTTAAAAATCAAGGGAATTGAAAAGAAGAGCGAGATCTAAAGAATTTAATATGATAGCATTTCAGGGGTAATTTAGGCAGCATTAGAGGACACACTAATTGGAGAGTCGGAAGTTTCACTTTTCTCATACTGTCTAAAGATTTCCTTGAAAAAAGTTGTGGTGGAAACCTATGTTCGAAATGATGCTCAAACCCTTGTGAATATGTTAAGAAAGAAGTGCTGGCTACCATACAATTTAAGCGCTTTTGACCAATTTTTTAATCTAGGTGATGCGATCAATGACAAAAAACTTTTTTCTCTATTATATAGCCTACTCAATGAAAATCGAAATGATCCCAAAGCTATTTCGTGCAGGAGTTAAATATGTGTTGACGGATCGATTTAACCAGGATTCACTTGAGGAACATTTTGCAAAGCAAAGGTGAATGTTTGGTAGCTGTGACAACCCAAGTTTTCTACAGTATGGAGAGACTGAGAAGAAGATTTTACTAAATTTGTGAAAGTCAATCGTTCTTGCGACTACTTTAAATAAAAACCTGCAACTCGTTAGTCCTGAAGGTTCAAACTTTTAAGAAAACTAAAGCAAATAAATAAATAAATAAAATTAAAAAAAAAAATAAAACGACCATAAAAGTGTATGTATATATTACT
This sequence comes from Clytia hemisphaerica, assembly GCF_902728285.1. NCBI lineage: Eukaryota > Metazoa > Cnidaria > Hydrozoa > Leptothecata > Clytiidae > Clytia > Clytia hemisphaerica. The sequence goes on along the minus strand of NW_027103452.1, from coordinate 51,143 downwards.
GTATACAAAAAAATCTAAAATTCCATAACATAACATGAGATTTGAAACACAACAAAACAAAAACAACGCTTTCACAATATATTGAAAATGAAGGCAAGTACAAACCACTTCAGGAAATAAACTTTTAGCTATGTCAGTAATGATAAAGATTCTCAAAAATGAAAAATATTTTTATTTTCAAACAGGGAATACAACCCATAACGTGAAGTTCGCAAACAACAACAAAAACGTAACAACAACGTAAAATCACAAAAATGGAAACCACAATACAAAAATGTCAATAAATAACCAATTTTAAATTAATAAATATTCAATAAATTATCAATCGTTATAACCAGATCAACCAGGTAATTGTTTTCTTTGTGAGACTGTGCCTTTGTTGTCTGCAGCACCTTTTGATTTGTACTTCAAAATATTAAGCCAGCCTCTTACAAAAGCATGACAACGAATGTCAATCCACATTTTAAACACAGAATCCTGCAGCTCCTTTGATAACTTCACATCGACCAGTCAGTGTCTCCCATCCAAGTTTAACCAATCCGTTATCTCTGAATCTATTCAATAGAAGCGGTCTTAAATCTTCTCCTGTATACTTTGTTAAGAATTGGTTGTTTAAAATCTTTCGGGTGACATATTCAAGTCCACGCATGAAGATATAAAACTCATCATTTATAATAAACAGACCACCTCTGTTCTTTTTTTCTGTGAAATGTTTTATGTATTTTAAAAAATCCATTACTTTGCCCCCCCCCCTGTTCTCTACTCCAACTATGTAATACAAGCAACATCGAATCCTTTGATTTCGATTCCTTTTTCTTTTCAATGCGTTTGAGGAGAGCATAAGGTATGTATCCAGAAACATAGATAAGAACATTTTCTTCCTCAGCAGAGAGTCTAAACTTTTCTTCTGCAATCTCATTTTCTTCATCTGGATGTGATTCGTTCTTGGCAGCAATTACTAACTTGAAGAAATTTGATGCAACATGGCCAAATAAGATAGTTGCTTTTTCCCTTTCCAAGCTGGCAAGTAAATTTAGCCATTCTTTTGTCAGAATACCATCCCAAATTTGTCTTTCAAAATTAATAGTGGCACTTTCAATTTGATGTATGCTTTTGGGAATAATTTTCTTGACGACATCCCAAAGATGTTGAAAGAATGTATTAATTGTCCAGTCATTATCTTTGATAAGCTGCAAAAGATGTGATATTAATTTGTGAATGCTACATTTTGGTTTCAATTTAAAGAAAGGGTCTTCTTGGGCTTTTTTCAAACAAGTTCTGCCAAATTCTTGAACTTTTTTAGACATTGACTCCTCCCATGACGTATTTACAGTATTTGTTGTCGTCTGTTTGTTGTTTTTTTGCTCTTTTACTTTTTCTGTTGTCTGTACACAAACCCAATATCTACGGCTAATTTCAAAATTCATTGCCGTAGAGGGTCTGTTGTCATTGTCTTTTCTGGTTTGAGATTTCTCAAACCAACCGCCACGATGGAGTGCTTTTGGAGTTTGGCGAGAAATCGGAGGCGATAAGACAAAACGGCTATCAGAGAGAGCTATCAGAAAGTTTAGAAGTTTGTCGAAAAAAAGTGTTTTCATAACAAAACTGACTTCTTTATTTTTTAATAATTGGAATAAAAGAGAGCTCTAAATAAATACATTCTATTGCAAAATAACTTTTTTTGCACAAATCGAATGTTTTTTGTTTACATTTTGGATCTTTGAGTTCACGAACATGAGAGAGGCGAGAGAGAAGTTGTTTGATTGGAATCTTGTTTTTAAAGTGGTTTTAACTTCAGGTCTTTGGAAAAGAATATACTCAGAGTCTGCATGGGTCTGCATCTCTGCATGTTTTTATGTTCAAATTCAGTATTACTCTTACGGCATTCGATCTATGTAGAGTGGCTATAGTTTGTTTTGTTGGCATAACTTTTGTAATTAAAATGTTTGTATTTTTCTTTGGCGGACTACATGGAAAAATAGGGTAATTGGAAAATAATTTTCTGTTAGACAATGTTGAATATGTCTTCGTTACTTTTCAGCTTTTAGTTTGGCTCAAAAACATTAAAAAAGCAGCCAAAACATGCTTAGAAAGTGACCCTCAATGGATCCATCCCTTTGTTTACAATTGTCGTGCTTTGGCGGCCATTTTATTTCAAAATTATACTTCATCGCAGAGGTCTCCGTACGGAAAAACCTTTATCAAACAGACAATGCGCACAGAGTGAATTACGCTACGATAATCGTAAGATACACTCTGGTACAGATTACTTTTTCTGTAGCAATCTCTTTTCCTATAAAAGAAAAAAATCAATCATAAATATCTCGGGAATATAACTTTGAAATATACTTTAATAAGAGGGCTCATATTTTCGGAATTAGATTTTTTTGTTTTTGTGCTTTCTGCTTACCTTTATAAAAGATAGTGTATGATGACTTATATTTTTGATTGAGTTTATAATTTACTTTTATATATTTGGACCCAGATTCATTTTTTATGCAAATCAGAATTTGTTTCTTATTGGGCTATTATGTATTTTTTTTTCGATTAGGTTATGATAACAATTTTCATTCAATATGACCCATAGTGGGATCATCCCTTGAGAATAAAAAACGCATTACACTATCGTTTTTATTTCGAATCCTTTCTTTTTCAAACAATATCTATTTATGTTTGACACATTCTTGAGCAAAGAGTAAGAAACATTACTATTAACTGCAGTGAATAGAACGTAGAAATCCTTACCACATTTCTCTTCGTGTTTTTCAAAGCATTTTTTTTTGGTAAGGTTTACCACAAGTGCCACATACCAGCTTGGGTTTTTCAAACTTGGTTTCATTTTCTTCCCAAGCAACAACGACCATTGGGATGTTGCTATCTGGTACAAAAGTGATTGTAATCGGGGTATTTTCGACGTCTAAGTTTAAATAGTTCGCCATTTCAATGTCGTCTTCGTCAATTATGATCTCACCTTCTTTGAATTCAGCCACTAATTCATTCTCATCATCGTCGCTGAAGGTGAGTTCATCGAAGTTAAGGTTTGCAAGAATATTTTGATCCTCATCTTCTGCAAAGTGGGCCGCCATATTTGTTCGACTTTCGCTTTCGATTTTGATCACGGCTGCCATTTTGCGAATGCACATATACCGTTGTGCACATAAGTAATCTAAGCGTTCTAATTGGCTAGATTTTTACACAATCGAAATTTCAATAGAACAAAAGGCTTCCTAGCCTATATTTCTATAGCTGAATAGCGCAATTCTTTTCCTCTTTTCCCAAATCTCTGGTACAACAAAGGAACGTAAATTTGTTATCCAATCTGTTTGAGAACGTTTTCTCTAGGAGAGTGCGTTCTGTTCACTTTCCTTCTCTTTTTGAGAACAAACAAGTCCTCTGTAAAGAGAACAAAGCGAGTTTTATTAATCACCCTATTTGTTTCCTTTGCGCGTAACATAAACTGTTCATATTGATCAGGGAACAATTTATTATCATTTGTTCTTCTTAATGAGCAGAATAAATCGTTCCTTTTGGCATGGATTGCATTTGTACACTTTTATTAAGGAATAATTAATACCTTAATGCAGGTTTCGATATGTACAATAAAAAAGGATCGAATTCGTTATTGCCGCTGGGAAAAGAGTATTCTTTTTATGTAAGGTATAATTTGATTTCTTGGGCATTGGGAGATTATGTACCTAATTTAATTGTTATCAAAAGAACAGTTTTATCATTTCTTTTTACTACAGTTTAATGTATTTGTAGGAACAAAAAGTTTTTATTATAAGGAATCATTTTCTTTCTTACTAAAAGGTCCTTTTCGACACTAACAGTCTAAATCATAGTAATCCTTTATTGTTCGTAAATACTCCAAAGTTTAAGAACAAAAAGGGTTATGGTTCACATTATGCTGAATTCCTTAGAGAAGGAAAAGGCGGTAGAATGATAAAATGCTTACTTCCCCCGGTTAATGAAAGAGTCAATGAAAAAGCAAATTTTCTGAAGGTTGCAAAATAATTTGGATCGAATATAAAAGATGACCCCCTGCATTTAGTAATCAAAGCAAAATCTAAATGATATAAAAAGGTCCTCTTATTAAACTTATTCATCAAGGGCGAGAATGGCTCGCAGAAAAGTGCTCTTCGTAGACCGATTTTCCTGATAATGACAAAATCTTTCAATGAGAGTTGTCTTCCGAAGGACTGGAAGCTTGCAAACGTATCACCTGTCTATAAAAAAGGAAACAAAAACATAGCAGAAAATTATCGTCCGATTAGTTTAACATCTATAGTTTGCCGAATAATGGAAAAGATTCTGAAAACCCATATTATGACATATCTTGATCAAGAGAAATTACTATCTAGCAAACAACATGGCTTCATCAACCGCCGGTCAACTGTAACACAATTACTAAACTACCTAGATGCTTGCACCGAAGATATTGGAAACGGTAAAGCCGTAGACGCAATATACTTTGACTTTGCAAAAGCATTCGACTCAGTTCCTCATCAACGTCTCCTAATCAAACTAGAAGCATATGGGATAAAAAACAAGTTGCTTGAATGGATCAAAGACTTCCTGAAGGATCGATCCCAGATTGTCAAAGTAAACAGAGTTGAATCGGTGCAAAAAGCAGTGCTCAGTGGAGTACCTCAAGGTAGTGTCCTAGGGCCTACCCTTTTCGTTCTTTATATCAACGATCTACCAGATTCCGTTAAGTCAAAATTATTCCTTTTTGCTGACGACACCAAACTCGTCAATAAAGTGGAATCAGTTGAGGATGCACTAGTAATACAAAACGATATTAACCAACTACAAAAGTGGTCCGAAACATGGCTATTAACTTTTCATCCTAACAAATGTCATGTGCTAACCCTAGGAAAGCCAAATAATATCAAACATGTACACGAATACACACTAGGGGATAAAATCCTTGAACGTGTATCATTCGAAAAAGATCTTGGTGTTATCATCGATAAGAATCTGTCCTTTGACCAACACATATCAAATCAGGTGAAAAAAGCTAATTCAATGGCTGGTCTTATCAGGCGGACCTTCACGTACCTCACTCCAGAACTGTTTCGAAAACTGTACGTAACATTTGTCAGACCACACTTAGAATACGCCCAAGTTATCTGGTCACCAAAACTGAAAAAACACGCGAGATTGATAGAAGGTGTTCAGCGACGCGCATCTAAAACAGTTGAGACATGTGGACAGCTAAGCTATGAAAATCGAATGCAAAGAATCGGAATAACTAGTCTAAAATACAGACGCGAGGTAAGTGACATGGTTGAGATCTTTAAACATCTAAACTACTATGACAAATCTTGCATCCCTTAGAAATGTAACCATCGAGGGAGACCTATGAGAACGCACGACTCTGAATTAGTAGTAATCTTTGGGAACGATGGTGTTCGCGGTCCGCAGAGTAACTCCCTATACTATCGGGGCATTAAGCAGTGGAATAGTTTGCCTTCAAAAGTAGTCAACTCATCCTCAGTGGAAGAATTTAAAGAGACCCTTAGTGTGGCCTGGAAAGCTAAAAAGTTTGAATATGATTGAAAGTGTCACTATTGTTGCATACCTGTCTATATTATAACAATGTAAATAATTAACCCAAAATGTATGAGCGATTTATAGAGGCCCATGTGTCCGCGCGGTGGCCTGCGAATTTGTAAAACAATATTATTATTATTATAATATGTCTAAAATCTTAATGTGTGTTATTTTTCTACCCTGGAAAATCCTTATTTTTTCTGTTTTATACTATTTCGTCCTCGAATATCCCTTAAATTTGTGACCTAAAGTCCTGGACAAAGTCAAAATATGTTACGAAAAAACTTTCTCGATGTAAAGTAGAATACTTTTAATTAACATGCCTGATAACTTTCTACTTGATGGTGTTTTCGGGAAACTTGGAATCATCCGTTGAGGTGTATTCAAAGCTGGCAGATTGTATTCTATGAGGAAAAAAATATTTTATTTTTGAGTGTCAATTTCCATCTTAAAATTTCTTAGTTCTTGGCTCTAACCGTGAAAGTTAAAAGAGTGATTTTGGAATGATCTTTACCGTTTACATTTTGACATGGGCTTCCAAGAGCTAAAGATGAAATTGCTGTTGCTGGTGTAACATTTAGATCAATTGTTGGTGTAGCTTGAACACTTGATGTTGATGTTTCTTCACAATCTGACGTTTTAGCATGATGATTTGAATCAGTGGCTATAATAGTTAAAAATTTCAGAGAAATTGTCAACTTTTTAAATAATCCAAATCATTTGATACTTGTAACAAGGAGAAAATTAAGTAGTTTTTTATCCTTGTCCTAAGGCCTCAGACAAATTCCAATTATCTCCTTGTTACTTGTGACTAATTATTAACTGTACTCTGAACCGTGCGATTACTAGTACAAACAGTAATACTAACTTCTAAAATTTTTTTTTAAAACAATAAAATGAACAATAACTATTTTGCTACACTTTCAAAAAGAATTTACCTTTGCGTTTTCTTTTGATTAACTTCAAGGTGTTAAGGTCTCTTATTTCTCCTTTCTCGCTGATTTTCACTGAGTGGCATGGAATTTTTTCAGGGGCGCTCTTTAAAAGATGATTCCATATGCCTGTGACTCTCTTTAGCTCCTTGTCCATTGTTGTTGACCGAAAATGACTCATCTTTACATTCTTCATATTTTTTAGGTCATGAAGAACGATGCCATCTTTTCTCTCCGTCCAGATGTTGGAAACAAGCAAGTAATCAGCAATGCTTTCACAATGAGCTTGCCAAACATATGGGTAAGACCTTATTATTGCAACAGGAATAACAGTCTCACTTTTCTTCAATGGTTTTACGTTAGATTTTGTGACAATTGATTTACATTTTCTTTTTCTTTTATTCATCAGCTTTTCTGCAGTCAATTCCTCTCGTACCTGGACTCGAAGAAAACCATTTGCCAATACATTATCTGGGTGGTGGTTTGATGTGGCGTTGGCAAATTTCTTTAAAATTGTAAACATTCGTTCTTCGTCCTCTGCGTTGATTGATGGCATTGGGAAGAGACGGTAATGAAGTGGTGCATGTAGTATTGAATGGAAGTACTGCCCATAAAGCTTTCGAGTTGTTAATTTCTTTGGACTTGGGATAGCGTCTACCAAAGCAACAGCATGGAGAAACACAAGGTTTGAAAAGCGAAATATCAACTGGGATGTGCGTTCACGTGAGTAACAGATTTCTTGGATTTCACACATAGTGTCAAGTAAAATTGTGAGTTTTTCATCAAGCCTGGTGCGACACATTGATGCAAGTTCAAGTAAAGCCTTACGGTAATCACATCCACGTTTGACTTGCTTGTCACCAAACACTGCATCAAGACTCTTCTCGAAAAATTGCTTATTGTATTTGGGCATATGCGCTGGTAGCTCTTCAAAAAGATTTCTCAAATGACCTGTGATGGTATGAAGAGGTTCAGCGCCCATTACTTCATAGTTATCTAAACCAATATTTGGGTCATAGAATTTACTTTTTGGCTCATCGTGGAGAAGTGCTGGCATTCGATGCGATCCAGCAAGGTCATCTTCAAGAAATTGCTTCAATATCTTCAAATCTTGCTTACATCTCCAGGCTTTGATCTCCCTGTCGTTCAAATCAGCAACTATATCATGTTTGTAGAGCCCTGAGATATAATCAAATGCCCCCTCATTGGTCAGCTGTTGCCCGATTACACTCTGCCTGACTTTATTGATCTTGTCATCCAGTGAGGTATATTTTGCATACAGTACTTGTTGAAGATTAAAGCCAACCTCTGACGCCTTGGATGTACAAATGCAACAGAAATAGTGACCTCCTTTTTTATTACCGCTCTCAAATTATAAATTAAAAAGATTATGTTGAGAAAAGGCCACTCATATTCAGACTATGTAGACTCTTCCTACTTTAGTCCTCTGTCAGAGGGGTCAGTACTAAAATTTCAGACATGACATTGGGTGCTAAAATAATTGACTTTTTTATATTTTCTAGAACGTTTGTAATCTTTTCAAAAATTTTTTTTTTTCAAAATCAGCAAAAATTCTTTAAAAACCTTTTAATAGTCGTATGCCTGAGATTTAGTACTGACATCTCCCTTGCCTCAATTAATTTGTATATTTCTATTTTTGTATTTTAAATTATAAGCTCAATTTCAACTTATATTTATATTTAGTTTATTATATATAATAGCATTTATTGAGAACTTATTGTTTTTTTAGAGATTTTGTAACTTTTCTACTATACCTTTGAATAATCTCAGGGAATCATGTATCTCACATCCGTCAACTTTGATTGGGTTCTTTTTCATCTCTTTGAGGTCATCAAGCCTAGTCGTACTATACATCAGTTGATGATCATCTGATTTGCATCTTGCCAAAATATAAATCTCAGGAGCTTCAACAATCTCTGGTATATCAAGCATGACTCCTATAAAAAAGGTGTAGTCATATTACTTAGCTTCATAAAATTTAATATGTGCGTTTAGTGTGAAAGCTCTGAAATTTGGCATATGATACCCGTCATGTTTTCTCTGATGAAACGTAACTTTTGTCATCAAAAATATATTTTTTAACTTTACTTGCTTAAGAATTAAAATATTGATTTTGATAGGCTAAATTTTAAAAACCTTACCTTCTTTATTCATATATTCTTCATTGGTATAGAACAATGCCTCATCGTATAAACAGTTGAAAAGGACCAAAAAATGTGATGCGTTTGAAATAGCTGACGTGTCATGCCAGCATGCAAACATGCGGTTTCGGTGAAGCTTTTTAAGGTCTTCTCCTGATTTATCTTCATCCATGTCCAACCTACTAGCCTCGATCTTCAACTGTTCAGATGACGCAGTTTGATAAAACTTATCTGGCATAACTCTCATGTACGGTTTCAACTTTTTCATCATTTTTTCCCGAAGTTGTCGTAGGGGGAATTTCCGACCTGAAAAATTATTATTTTACTATTTTACTGGCCTTGGAAATTTTTATACAGTGGAGTTTCAATACATAATTTTTAGTGTAATTTAGTATTTCAGCATTTTGTCACCATTCAACTTGAAAATTAGATTAAGACTTGAATTTAGACTCTTTTTTTTTTGAATTACAAAATTTTAATGCTTTTACTACTGTTCGTTGCCTGGTAAACGAGACATTAAATTATCAGCCAAAATTTATTCCAATTACCTTCGGTTTCAAATACTTCAATTTTTGGGTCACCATTTTCATCAATGATTGTTTTTTCAAAGGTTTGTGGGACAATCAATTCACCTAGCTCGTACCGTCCCTAAAAAAATGAAATAAAATTTAATTAAGAGGCCGATACTTGCTGCAAACCTAAACCTTGATGATTTTCACAGAATAACCATTATTACAAAGCATGACAAAATTTTACCTCCAAGGCTCCTTTTTTGCGATCTTCTTTCAGTTTTTTGCTTGAGTCCTCGCACGGCATTGAAAGATTCGGGAAATCCTTCAGTCTAAGAATATACAATCATGGACGAAATATATTGACAATTTTGGCTGTTTCGACGTTTTTCAGAATTTAAAGTTCGGGCGAGAATGGCGATTTCAACATTCCCCCTTCATTTCATTGGACATTTCGGTTTGGAAGGGTTAAAAGTGGCTTCCAGGCTATACTCTCAGCCTTGTTGGAACCTTTTTGAGCTCTTGGATCCTGAGATCTTAAAATCCTAAGTCTTAAATCTAATGTTAAAACTCTACTTCCCAACCCTAATTTAAGGCACTTAAAAATCACTTGCTGTTTTAAAATTTGGAGGAAATTTCCCTTTTTATGTCAAGTAGTATGGCCAAGATTGTAGGTTATGCAATTGACGACTTCAAAAAAAATGGTTGTGAGAATTTAGGTAGATTATATGGACTTGGTAAAAATGATAATCAAATTGACAAAAAAATATACTCACTTTCTTTTTGCCTTTCTGTACCGATCGCCACTATTTGTTGGTCTCAATCTTGCTAACTTCTCGGGCTCTTTTACTTTATCTTTCATAATTTCAAGAAGAATTTGTCCACCATTTCCAGGAATAGTCCCGTTCTGATGTCGGAGGTTGTATTCGTTCGCGAGTGATTGGAATTTTGGAATTTCGTCGGCATCCAAAAGTGCGTTCAACTAAAAAAATAGCCTTGCATTCATAATACACGGGGGCTGACAAGGATAAACATTTTTCAGAAGGATTTCCACCCCGGACACGCGTAATTACGAAATTTTTATTATCCCCGGACAATATATCCTCCATTCCTGGAAGAGCTCATTTTATAACCCTTATATGTCACATAAAAATTTGATCTTTGCAATAAAAAACGCTAACTGGTAACTTCCCGTTCCGCCCGTGAAGTAGTAATTCCGTACCTTAGAAAGACAGTCTTCGTAGTCAAGTACATAGTTCCCTACATTTCCCACGCTATTATGTTTTTTCTGGCGACCTGACTTTACTAATTCCCTCTTCTTGTCTGTCCTCATTTTGGTTTCTGCACTTGTTTCATGGGATCGAATCATTCTCATTTCGTCGTGACCCGTTAATGACGTAGTTGTGCCCAGTACCCTGAAATTAAATTGTTACGTCATTTATATAAACGCGTACGCGTAGGACGTTTATTCGAAGTTTATGTTTATTGTACGCCCAAAAGGGCTAGAGAGGAATCTTCAACCTTTCTTAAGCAAGAAATATTGTAGCCTTAAGGTTTGCGCCGTTTTTGAAATGACGGGTTGAATAGGCGCCTTTTTGTTTACACACTCTATTTTTTTAAATCTGGCGAATTATTTTACTTTCAAAACCACGCGGGTCACACGTTTCAGATGGTAAATAATTGGCGCTTCATTTCCTATCCAAGAGTTTCAACTCTACCTCAATGAAGTAGAAGCCAAAGGCTAGAAGTAAATCTCTTTGGTAGTATTTAAAGCCAACAAATCCTACCAAAGTTGCGCGGCCTTGAGCGGCTCGCCTGGTTTTTACACAAATGACAGATTGAAACTAAAATTTACCGCTAAATTTCGAAAAAAATATCAATCTTAAACAGAGGAATTACCAATCTGTCGTCAAAAATGCGGTGCATTTTTTAAGGCTTCACTTTTTCTTGCCTGAGAAAGGTTAGAGATTCTACTCTAGCCCTTCGGGGCTATTAACCCAATGGATTACATATCTAGTTCTAGAATTTAGAGGGAATATGATGGCCGCCATTTTGCTTTTATCGCGTTAATTTTCACGAGATTTCAGCGTTTAAATTTTGTGAATCAGCGAAACATTACTAAAAACGTCAATTTTCGTCGAAAGTAGTCATTTAAAATTTCACAGTGTAACACGAAGAAAACCAATTTCAAAATTTAATTTTACGAGTCAGCGATACATCTCACCCGGATTTATTCTAGTGAAAAAGGCAAATTTCGCGAAAATTAATCCAAATAAAGTAGACGCAATTGAAAGGACATAGAGTGCAAAATAAGGCATGATACTTCAATTACGAAATGTGAGTCTGAGAAAAAACGACTGATCATAGACATGTAGACTTCTCAGAGAAAATTTAGTTTGGCAGATGAAAGATTTCGCCGTCAGCTGTTTAGGAAAGCTCTTATATCTGGCCTCAAAAAAGCGTGAAATTTCATTAGAGACAGAAGTGTTGGCAATTGTAGTAGGTAGAGAGGATACAGAAGAAACCTAATATCCAAACTTATAAAATATTTGAGATTTACCAAGTACCAGTTTGTATTTCGAAGACAGTCAGATTTATAGTTCTAGTTGGAAAATAAAAGCGTAGATACAAATTTACTAAAGATAGAAAATAGTGTAGATAGTGTGGATACAATAGATACAGTAGAATAGAATCGTATATAAAAAACTTTAAACAAAAATTAAGTATGGGAAAGGATATTGATCCAAATTTACAAATCATAAAGCTAATGCGATAAAAAAATATATTTAAGGTATCGCTCAGAACAGTGGAGTGGAAACGAAAAGTTTTTAACTTTGATATAGTTCAAACTATATTTCTGTTTTCTCACAATGGGGACGAAAGGTTATATCGAAATTCCAATGGGATAGAAATTCTATTGTTCCCAGCACGAAAAATCCAGTTGCGATCTTTTTTGAGTTCAATTTTCCCATTGAATTTCAAATAGGAATGAAATCAAAGTCAATTTCCCAGTGGGGCTAAAATTGTAAGGTATTTTCCCACCAGGAACATAATATTGACCAAATTTTACAACTTTACAGCGAGCACAAACCAGGAATCTGATCTGTTTCTACTGCAGATTGTTTTTGAGACAAAGCTTAGAAGTCTGAAAAAAGGTCTAACTTTAAGAAAAAAGAAAATGAACAATAGGAAAGATTGAGTGAAAGTGAAGTGCGTGATTGGAGAGCAAAGATTTTAGTTAAGTAGGTACAAGAACAAATCTGAGACGTTTAAGCCGGTAAACTACTCTTCATTGCAAGAGGTGAGTGTCGATCTCACTATCTTCCCAGATAATATTCATAGTACCCTTTAGGTTATTTTGAGTGGATTGATATCATATTTACTTCACTTTTACTCAAAATATTTTTTATTTTTCTATATTGACATACTGTTTGGGTCAGACCATTTGTCAAAGAGGCCACCCTGTTGAATAATTAGTAGTAGTCCAGCAGAAAAACAATGATATAGTCATGGCCTGATTATTACAGAGTGGCCTTCTTGACAAATGGTCTATTATAATAAAAAAAAATTCTAAAAAACAGGGACATATGAAAGCAACAATCAAGCCTAGTGGCAGTGACAAAACGTCACAACTAGATACCTAGTGAATGTAGTTTCATTGATTTGCTTATTGATATCATCGACAACCTCCTTCGCCACTGACTTGGTAGCCTGTAAATTAATGACAAGTTCAAATTAATTTATTTGACAAATTTGAAAGAATCTTCTCAAAAATGGAACACAGAAAGTTTGAACCAATTGGGGTATCTAGATTTATAAAAGAACAGGGAGAAAGACCTTTTGCAGAACACAATGTTATGTTGCATAATTAAAAACTCAAGCATCAAAACATATTTGAAAAGAATGTAAGTACAACTTACAGCTGCTTTTGTCTCCAGTCCTTTGCTTTTTCGATATTGACAATCAAACGTAGTGCCATACTGTGATCGATATTGACTATTCAGCTGCCTGACATTTTCAATTGTCTCTTTCTGTACCTGTTCCCCAGAGGGTCTATACAGACCCCCGTCAATAGCCCTTTGCTTTCCTTTAAAATCCCTTGGATGAAATGGGAAAAGAGACCATGCAGATCTTAACTGGTCATCTTTAAGACAAGCTTTACAGTCAAAAATTGAGTGCTTGGCTTTCTTAGCCTCAGAAAGATTTTTCCACTTCAAGGTACAAAACATTTCTAAGACAATCTCTTTGTCAGCAGCTGAAGTTTTGCCAATATCAAACACTTTATCTTTGACAGCTTCACATTGATGACCATATCTTTTCGGGTCCATTGCAAAGCCAAACAAATCATTGAGCCTGGTTAAAATGAAAGTAATATTAACGATCAATAAATGGTTAAAAGGGTAGGTTGGTTGTAACCTTTTTCACATAATATAGTAGAGATGACCGGTTCGAAGAATTATCGCTTTAGGCGCACCTGAAAAGTATTTTTAGGCCGTTCGTAAAAAATAGCTCAGTTCCTGTCACCCAACCGACCTTTTTTTTTTGGAAGAACGTCATCATCAACCTCCGCCATTACAAACTCTATTTTTTACTAACGGCCTTGGACATAGTCATTGACGATTGATCTCTTTGTTAAGTTTGAATTGATTTTTCATCGTAAAAGTTCTGTTTTTTTTTCATGGAGTAAAATTTTTACATCATAATGATAATTCAAAAACTTATTTTCACAGGAGGCGACACACGACTCTTTCTTTCCGTAACTGAAATTTTAAGCTTTTAACTCCACTTTCTCATGAAAAAAGAGAATATCCATCTATTCCAATAGACCGCATTGCCTGGCTTGGCCTGGCTGGTCCTAGCCAAAACTGACTTTATAGATGATGGTTTATGAAAAAACACTTGAGCTAAGGATTTTTTTAAGAACACCAGTTAAGTTCTCACGGTCCAAAGTGCAGTAAAGTAAAAGTTCTGACTGCAAACCTGGCTGGAATACGACCCTACCAGTTTCTTCAAAAATCAAAGTACCACCATGGCATTATAGATTAAATTATATACTGTAGCTATATGTAAACAATATTAATTTCATCTCACTTACTTGCTGACATGTTCTCTGTAAATATCAATATTTCTCGTAGATTTGTTCTTGAATCTTCCACAATCTTCAACCAGCCATTTGAAAACACCAATCTTCACAAATCCACACGTAAAACAGTCTGAAAGAAGCTGTACCATATTTTATTTTACCAAATGTTACCTGAAAAATAACAATATTGAATATCATCAGGCAAGCTTATTCCACAACTCTAAAAGCTTTCCACTAAGCATCTTTAATTTTGTAATAACAAAATAAAATTGATTGCTTTTCTGTTTGTGGTGGCAAAATCATTTTAGTAATCCTCCAGTCAGTGTCGACAGGACTGCTTCCATTCTCTGCAAGTTCAAAATACGATTGATTGACCGACCGCAGACGCTCAGAAAACTAGAAATTATTTTCCCGCCATAAAATATAAAGAAAATGACGCGATTTGATTGGCCGATTTTCGACAAACTCAGGACCGTCTGGTCTTGAAATTGTATATTTTTGAATTCACCGGGCTGATTCAACCGAATGGGGGGTTTATCTATACAGGGGGTTAGTTTTTTTATTGTCGCATGACAAAATCTTTAGATAAACTGTACATATTAGGTATCATTAGAAAGCATATGAAATTGCGGAGCTTGCACTGGTCCTACTTTTTTGAAAAATCCATCTTAGCTCGAGAAATCGATTGATCAGTAAGAAATATTGGATTTTGATGACATCTTTGAAGGCTTTTTTACCCCCTGAAATGTATTTAGAACAAAAGTTCAGACCGGAAGCCTGTAGATCTGGTCAGGGCGGAACTTTTAAGACCAAAGTGAGCCGTGTAGCTGCTTCGGTCATCATGCGAAGTCCAATAAACATGGTATTTTTAATGTTTGTAATTTTGCTGTGTTATGAAGGGAAACAGTAAAAACTAATGAGTTTTATCGATCAAAATTGTCTCTTTAAAGGTTGTAGATTCATACTTAATCGTTTTGGATATGTTTAAGGGTCATAGAGTCTCTAAAGACTTGCTAAAGGGTCAACCTTCGATTTTTTCGTTTCCCGCGGCTAACTTAACCGTAAGCCCTTATTTTGATTGAGAACCTTTCCACAGTGGTTGAAGCTAAAAACCCAACATGGGCTCGAGAGAAGGACAAACAATCACTTTGCCCTCTACCTGTTGAACGTATACGTATACCAAACCAACCAACTTAAAGATTTTAGAGACATTTGCTTGACATGAAGAAAACGCTAAATCCCCATAACTTTGGACATTAAATGATTGGCAAAATGGTATTAACATTCTATTGAGATGTGAAACTGGTCCAAGTTGAAGAATTGATGAGAAGAATGGGCAGTACAAGAAATATTTGCTTTGGAATACAAACTCTTATATGGACAATACCTCTGGAACAAGTTAATGCTTGGTTCTTACATTCATGAGGTCAGAGCATGCAGAAGTTTTGTGGATTTTATAAACTTTTGAAACTTGTGTGATTGTTTTGCTTGTTTTCCTGACGAGATACTGTGAACTTGTATTTGATAAACATTGCATTTTGGCTTGGAGTATGTTTTTTGATGTTTTAACGGCAACATCATTTCTTGTTTGGATTGTTGTAGTGTTATCTTTTAGTGCTCCGATTATCAATTAATTCGTGTTTATGTG
This sequence comes from Clytia hemisphaerica, assembly GCF_902728285.1. Lineage (NCBI taxonomy): Eukaryota > Metazoa > Cnidaria > Hydrozoa > Leptothecata > Clytiidae > Clytia > Clytia hemisphaerica. The sequence continues at coordinate 35,253 of NW_027103452.1, read as the reverse complement.
ATAGGTTGTCCAAGAAAGCATTTTTTTGAGGTTTCCACATGTTTCGTCAAAATGTGTCAAAACCTGTACCAAAGACATCTATAGAATAGACATTTTATAGCGTGAGATCAGGTAACTTGCATCAGTGGAGGCAAACATGCATAGCCCTCAAATGAATGACCTGGCTGGTTATTAAAATACAACTACGCAGCTCCGCTTGCAGCTCTACTCTACCATTTTTGTTTTGAATTAACTTTGTATTTTAATGACTAGCCAAGTCTTTCATTTGAGGGCTATGCATGTATGTTAGCCTCCACTGATGCAAGTTACCCGATATCACGGTATATAATGTGGTAAGTATTTTCTTTTTTTAACTTTATATATAACTTTAAAGAGAAGACAAGAGCCTTTATTGTTGGTGTTATTAATACAAAGCCCCTACTATATATTTTAACTCTGTCGAAGTCATAAAAATTTGAAACCCTAGTGAGAGCTTTTTAAAATAATTTTCATGATTTTCTTAAAATTTGGAGAAACTACAGTTTTGATTAGCTTTTATTTTTTTTATCATAAGAATTTTTTATTCTATAACAAAATCTTTCGTACTAAAAAGTGTTTCTTCTTTTTATTCAGATTTTATTATTTTTTTTCACGTTTATTTACTTTAGTTTCATTTTCTTGGTATGTTATTTATTTACACAGCAGAAAACCGAAAATTCACATAATGTTCATATGGACTACATGAACAGTCCTTTACATTATCGGAAATAATTTTTGCGGTCCAAGTAACATTGCATTTACAAGCAATTAATATCAGCTGAGCTTAGCAGGTATGAAAATTTAGCAAGACTAAACCGCCGAACCGGGCTCTGGGCCAACTTTTCAAACTTTTCGATTATGCGTCTTTCTTTCTAAATCTTTTCTTTTCTAGATTGTGATTGCAACACTTTCTAACCTTTCGTTAGATGACGGGTGACTCTAGAGTAGCAGGGCAAGTTTACTCATGGCCACACCTGATGCCAGACTTTGGTCTTCATCTATCCGCTTTCCATTTATTTGTCAACTTTCTTTAAATTCACTTACCGGTTTTCTCTCCGCTAAATTTGTAGATTTATATTGATTGTTTGTCTATTGTAAGATTGTTTTTTTGTGGGTTGTGACTTTTTGTTCTTTGTTTTTATTTTGTTATTGTTGTTGGTTTTAAGGTTTGTCGCTGTTTTGTTTTGTTGGTTTTCAACTTTTGTCCTTGTTGCGTTAAGTTGGTGAAAATGATTTCTCGCTCTGTTTGAATGTTTTTGATTTTTAGTTTGACACGCGTTTTCTGAATTTTAATTAGCTTTTTCAGATAAAACTTAATTTCTATGAAGTTATTACATTTTAGCTATTTGATTTATTTCAAGGTGCCATTTTGAAACGTTTTGGTGTGATTGGTCTATAGTAAGACAAGTTTATATTTTATATGTTTTCATTTTATTTTATCTTTAAGAGAGTAGATATATATACTTTTTTTTTTTTTTTTTTTTTTTTTTTTTTTTTTTTTTCGTTTCTCTTTAATCACCAAAAATATGGTATAATATATAACTCTTGTTTGAAAAAATTATTTACACTTAAAAATTTCGTTTTTATTTACTTTTTTTTTATAGACTAACTGACAAACGAGTTGGAGTGACTTCGCTTCCCCGGGGGCGGGCTCATAGATCCGCTACAGGGCCTATCCGTATGGAAGTATGATATGCCCTAGGGAAAGCCAGGTCATCTCGCTTACCCGTATAGAATAAAAAGGGAATCACCTAGGATGAGCCCGCTGATATGTGTCACTTAACAAAGAAACTGTGATTCCCTGACCTGTATGGGAGTAAAACCTCGATATAAATCAAAATCAAAATCAAAACAAAAGGTAGTAAAAACCCAGGAGTAAAATCTCAAAAACCAACAACAGACCTCAAAAAATCAAAACAAAGTACTTATAAGAGAGGGATACTCTGGTCTGGTTGGTGTATGTAGAGAATTAGCTGCAATAACTGAGGATAAACATAAGGCCTAGAGACACAGACAAGGGGAGAGCGGGGGTAGAAGATAAGGAGAGAAAAAGTCTCTACAGACCTGACTGTGAGTCCACAGTTATTGACAGCTATATATCTAGTAGATAAAAAGTGTAGTTTTATGCACCAGGGATATAGTGTTCTAGTAAAGACTTTAATAGTATTCTGTTTTTATTGATATGCCAGTTCTCTATTAGTTCCCGAATTCTGACAATGTCCTCACTGTATTCAGCATTTGTGATTGAATTGAATTGAATTGAATTGAATATATTTTCGCTGCAACACAGCAGGATAACCCCTTACAAAAAAAAAAAATAGATTTCTCTAATACAATGGGGAACCTAGAAGAAACTGAAAAATTATTACAGAACTAAAGAACAAATGAATAAACGATTATCAAAATATTAATAGTGACACAAAATAATGAATATAAGAAATATTTTTACTTTTATTTTATGAAAATTTCTTTGAGTAGTTTTATCTATAAAGTTCTTCCTGTTACACGACCCACCCCCTCCCACCCTGGGAAAACACACTAAGCTCATGCACACACAATTACGCACACACACACACACACACACACACACACACACAAAGATTATTCGTTTTCAGCTTTGTATTTGTCTAAATAGAATTTTGTAGCTAAAGATTTTAGTTCATCAGTATCAAGGTTGTGAAAATCAGTGTCAGGATGATTTATTAGTAACTCATTCCATTGTTTTGACGAAAGACGAGAGAAAGAGTTAAGTCCAAAATTTGTGGTTTTGACCGTTGAAAGTTTTAGTAGTTTAATAGCTTTGCCCCTGGTGCCAGTTTTGTGATCAATTTCATCAAAATTAAGTGTTGATAGGACATCAGATGGAAGATTACCCTGGAGGTATTTTTGAATAAATAAGATATTCATTACTTTCACCTGATCAAAGATTTTGAGTAATTTAAGTTCAGCAAACAGGGGAGTGGCAGAAGTTCTTGGTTCACTAAAGGTCATGAGTCTTAGTGCAGTGTTTTGAAGAGTAAGAATTCTATGTGTGACAGTATTGTCACACAGTCCCCAGAGTTGACTAGCATAGCGAACATGAGAAGCAAAAATTGCATGATAAATGTTTAGAAGGATGTGAATTGGAACATAGTGACGAAGTTTGGATATTGCCCCATTTGCCCTTCTCAATGTAGCAGCAACGAAAGAAGTATGAACCTTCCAGTTTAGATGATTGTCAAGGTGAACACCCAAATACTTCACACTCTTACTTGGTGATAGAATTTTCCCGCAAAGCTTAATTCTTGGAATACAGTCCATCTGTCTCCAAGGGGAACGAAAAATAACAAACTCAGTTTTGCTAGCATTCAAAGAAATTTTGTTGGCATTAAGCCAGCTGACTAAAACTCTGAGATCAGCATTAACCCTCCCACAAAGACTCCATACAGTTTTTGAAAAATTTAGTAAATGAGTATCATCAGCAAAATGATATGTTTCAGAGGTTCTTATACAGCGGTGAAGATCGTTTATATACAACAAGAACAGCAGAGGACCCAAGACTGAACCCTGAGGAACTCCATGATTAATAGATTTTAAAAGGGAATTTGAGCCTGAAAGAGAAACATACTGGGAGCGGTTAGTGAGGTAAGATCGGAACCAGTCATTAACAATGCCTCTGACTCCGTAGTGATCAAGTTTTTCAAGTAAGATTTCGTGATCAACTGTGTCGAAAGCCTTTTGTAGATCGACAAATACACCACAGGCAAACCCACCATTGTCAAGATAGTTTCGGATACGTTCGACAATATTAATGAGTGTATGCTCAGTAGAGTGAGCCTTACGAAAACCAAATTGTCGAGAGTAGATTTGATTATGGTTTTCAAGAAAATCAGAAAGACGTGAGTACATCACTTTCTCAAAAATTTTTTCAATGTTAGATAAGAGTGAAATTGGCCTATAATTAGAGACTTCAAGGGGAGAACCTTTGTGTTTGAAGACAGGCACAACTTTGGATATTTTGAGAGTAGAGGGAAAAATACCACTGAGAAAGGAGTAGTTTATCAGCGCCGATATTGGCACAGAAATATCAAGTCTTAAAAGTTTAAGGATTTTTATAGGAATACTATGAGGACCACTTGCTTTATTTAATGAGAAAGAGCCAATCACCTTCGCAATTTCTTGATTAGTGGTTGGTGCTAAGAGGATGGAATGCAGATTTGGATCTTTCATGAAACTGCTGAAGTGATTGTAAGAAGGCGGCATTTTTTCACGAATAGAATCAGCTATAGTAGTGAAGAAATCATTGAAGGAATTGGCTACTTTCTCAGGATCTGATGTCAAAGAGTCACCTGTGATGATTGAAATGGGTGATTCTGAGTTAGCCCTTGTTGAGATTATATCGCGAACACCAGACCAGACTTTTCTAGAGTTTTTAGAATGGAAATCAAAATATCTGATGTAGTGGTTTTTTTTACTACGTCTAGTCAAAGTGACTATCATATTTCGATACCTACGATATAATTCATAGAGTCGATCTTTGGACTCCTTAGTTTTAGCCTTAGCGTGTTTTGTTTGGTAGTGGTCACGTTTTTTTATTGACTTCAAAATTCCTGGCGTTATCCATGGTTTTGTTTTTGATCTAACTTGACGTTTGGTAAGTTTGACTGTGGGTAGATGTCTCTCTACAAGTACTTTCATTCTGTCATTAAAAATATTGAAACAGGAGTCTGGATTATGACCAAATCTCAAAAAAAGGGTGTCCCAATCAACTTCAAGAAAATCCAGAATAAATTCTTCTCGGTTGAAACGAGACCAGTCTTGCTGAAAAAAAGTATTATCTTCACCGGGAAACTTACCTTCAAATGATGGAAAGAGACAAAACTGGGGGAGATGATCTGATATGGAAAAGCATATGTTGCCAGATACAGTTCCATTATCAGATGGGCTAGAAATAATATTATCAATGAGAGTCCTTGAGTCCTCAGTTATTCTTGTTGGTAAAAGGATCTGTGGAAGTATAAGATTAGAATCGAGGATATCCATGAAGGACATTATTTCTGAATCATCCTCGCATTTTAAAAGATTAAGATTGAAGTCTCCAAGAAGGAGGAGTTGCTTTTTCTCAGAAGAAATTTTACTAAGCAGAGGTTTTAGAAAATCTTGATTGAAGCCAACCATTTTTGGATGGCGATATATAGTACCAACAATGATATTGGTACTGTTTGGTAGGATAATTTCAGCAAAGCATGATTCAAGACTACATGAAGAATAGCAAACTTGGTCTAGGTCTGTCCTAGGTTTGTAAGAGAAAGAGTGTGAAATATATAAGGCTACTCCACCTTTAGAAGATTCAGTTGGTGTAAAAAACTTTTCGTAACCTGGTATAGCAAAGTCCTCTTTTTTTTCGAGAGGACTTTCTGTTTCGGTGTCAACAAGGCTTTTGGTTTCTGAAATCCCTATGACACTAAATTTAGAATTGAGGAGGGCAAGCAAATCTTCAAGGTCGTCAAAATGTTTTGAAAGTGAAGCAATGTTCAGGTGAAAGGCAGAGAATTTAGATGGAGTGTTGGCTGCAAGCGATTTGAATTCATCGCAGTCAACATAACTACAGCTATGAGCTTGAAACTGAAATTCAAGCTCATCATCAATTTCGTCACTAAGGCTAGTGACGACCTTGTTGAGATCAGATATTAAGGATCGAAGTTTATCACTCATGTCACCAGGAGCATCACCATTAGAATTATTAATGTTTAATTCAACAGGAAAAGGAAGGGAGTAATTGATGCAATTCGGACAAAACCAGGTCCCAGAAAGGGAAAGGACTTCAAATTGTTTTAACGTGAGACCAGAGCATTTTCTTTGGTGGATCCAATGGTCACAAATATCACATTGGATTGAGTTACATTTTTCACTGACATTCTTAGTACAAACTGAGCAAGGGAATATTTCAGGCATAGATTCTAAAAAACAGACACACTCGGGACACGCAGCACAGGTCAGGCAGAGAATAAAAGGGATGGAAGAAACTTATACAAACAAAACTGACACAAATAGGTATAAAATAAAATAATCTAGATTTTTAAAGAAGAAAAAAGAACAAACCTCTGACAGGAAAGCAAAAAACCACGGAATTTGAAAAAGCACCACTGTCTTTGAATGAGAAAAACAACACTAGTGTACAGACCATAGCTAGCACACCATCTTGAAAAATCGTATTGGACAAAAGTGCTTAGCAACTGATTTGTTATGAAAAAAATTGTAAACTAATATGGCGGAGAAGTAAGAAAATTGTTCGAAGACCCGAAGACATGCAAAAAATATGAAATAAGCTACTCAGTAGTTTCAATGTTATTATCTGGGTTGAAGAAATTGTTGTAATATTTTAGTAGATGGTCCTTATGCGAAACTTTGATTTTGGCATTGCTGTTTTCCTTGGCTGTGACAACCAAGGATTCATTTTGAAACTTGTAGGAAAAGATAAGGTTTTCTCTTTTTAACGAACGACACATCCAAGAAAGTTCTCTAAAGTGGTCGTTGAGATTTTCACTGATGTAGATTGGCAAGTCCGGTAGTTCAAGTTCATTAAAGTTGACATTTCCAAGTTTCTTTTTGTTTTTTAAACATTTTTCTGAGTTTTTTCTGTTCACAAACCTGACAATTGTTCTTTTTGTTTTGTTGTTTCTTGTTGGTGGAAGTCTGTGGCATGCCTCTATATCGTTCTTCGTTACTTTCACATCAATCTTTTCCAAAATCTTAATTACTTTATCTTCCAGTTCTTCATCTCTTACATCATTGCATATGCCACTGACTTCCACATTATTTCGCCTTCCATATTGATTTTGCTTTTCTATGTTTATTGTTTGTTCCTTCTCACGTTGTTCTAGCTTGTTCACTTTATTTTTTAGATTTTCAACAGTTTTTTGCAATTTTTTGTTTGACTCGACCAAGTTTTTTATGATTACATTTTTTAGTTCGGTTATATCTTTTTGGATGTTGAGTTCATCTAGTGTTAATTTGTCTAGTTTTTCATTTATTTTGTTAAAGTTTTCTTTCATAAATTCTTTTTCTTGTTGGTTTTGTTGATTTCTTGTTGTAATCGACATGTTGAATGTTCAAGATGGTGTGAGCGCCAAAAAATCTTTAGAGCTCTTTACTCATCGAAGTCCGAGATGTCCGTGATGTCATCGTTCCCCAGGTCAAACTTGATTTTACTACACATGACGGTTGAGGGTAGGTTGATTCCATTACACAAGGCTATATTGGCAGCTTGAGAAGCAAAGGAGTAATCAAAGCAGACAGTCGAGGTGGTGGTCGCCGCAATTGTATAATCTGAGGTCAGAGGATTCGAGAAGAGCTGTTTCAACAGAGAAAGTTTACGTTTTTCCAACAATTTTGAGATGTCAGGGATGTTATATACACGGTGGAGGTGGTTTCGACTATTCTTTGAGACGTTGAAGAGTGATTTAAGACAAGTTCTGGCGGAGATGTCCAGTTGGTTCAATTCATTTTTATTTAATGTACACAGTTCAAGTCCATACAAAAGCTTAGGAATCAAAATGGAGCTGAACAGAGTAACAATTGAATTAGGGTGACAATGACGTATGCCTGCTGTTATGAGTGAGGTTGCTGCTGCCCAGAGTTCAGATACACGACTATCTTTGTGTTTATTAAGGCTGATAAATCCCCTTTTGACGCTCCAGGAGAAACCAAGGTGGATTAGCTCGTTTTGTGGAAGCACAGGTATACCGTTGAGGGTCAAGCTAGGATTATCGATAGGACAACTGCCTGAAATGACGAATTGAGTTTTTGATTTGGATAAGGTGTGACAAAATTTAATCCCGTTCTTTTGGCCAAACAACTCACATATCCTGATCATACGTTGGAGTTGTGATAGACACGGACTTAGGAGAACTATATCGTCTGCATAAGCAATTATTGAAGTGTTGAAGTCATTTGGGAGGAATGTTCCAATATTTGAAGATTGAATGGAGTTCAGTAGGTCTTCAGTATATATATTGAATAAGTATGGTGACAAAACACTTCCCTGGCGTACACCTTGAGTCAGAGGGAACAAGGCTGAGAAATTTGAGGCGTAGTGAACGATTGCAGTACCATTTAAGTAGAGTCTGATTAAAAATGCTATGACTGTGTTGGAAATGTTTTTGTCGGCCAGTTTTTGGAAGAGTGTATGCCAATTACAACAGTCAAAGGCTTTTTCCGCATCGAGACTGCATATGTAGACTGGGGTGTTTCGACTGTTGTAGTATTTTACTGTGTCCAGAATAATCGTTTCTGCGTGAATCGTTGATGAATTGGAAGTAAAACCAAATTGAGTGTTACTGTTTTCCTTTAACGTTGGGCATTTTTCCACAATGATGAGTTCTAAAAGCTTTGTAATCATCGGGATCAAGCTTATCCCACGGTAATTATTGGGATCGTTAAGGGACTTTTTGTACGATTTCACGAGAGGTATAATGATTGACGAGCTAAGGTCTGATGGGATTTCCTCCGCTGCGAAGATGTCATTTGCTAGACGGGTTAGATAGGTAACGAAGGTAGGTGATGTTGCCAGTAAGTAGTGCTCCCCTTTTAGTTGAAAAGGATCTCTGGATTTTCCTCGTTTTAATTTATTCAAACAGTTCATAATTTCAGTTTCAGTAACATAAAAGTCAGATTCGCTGGTGTCTATTGAATGGAGATAGCCTTTGAGTTCTTCATTAGACGCGGTGTTGTCCACTCCTTCAACGCGGGGAGTATTCAGCAGGTGATCAAAGTGATTCTTAAATTCGTTGGTTATATCTCTTTTGTCCGTTTTGTTGTTGATTGTGAAGAGTTTCTGTGTGGTGTTTTTGTTGAGACGCATTTGGGTCCAAAATGATTTCGGTTTAAAGCTTTTCATTTGATCTATTTTCACATAGTGATCAACAGTGGCCTGGTGTTTTGCCTGTTTGACGAGTAATCTGAATTTCTTCCTGGCAAATTTGTATCTGTTGTATGAGATGCAGGTTGTGTCTTTATTAAAATTATCCTCCCTCCAGGTATTGAACATTTTCTGTAAGATATCACGAGCAGAGCGAAGGTCAGAATTCCACCAGGGTTTGGCAGGGAAGGTGTAGAATTTTTTCTCAATTTCTGTGAAAGCAGCTGTAGCAGAGTTTTTCAGGATAGAGTGAAGCTCATCTATCTGGGAATGAAGCTTTGTTTCTGAGGTAAGACAGATGGATGCAGCAACTTTCTCGCGGTAGGAATTTACAAACTTTTCATTGTGCCACATGTAGTCTGGAATATAATCATTCTCAGTGTCTATGGACGTAGTTAGCAGCGTAGGCGAGTTTGGTAGTTGAAAGGACGCTGATACTGGAAGGTGATCACCGGTGTTGTCTGGATGGGGGTTCATGACAAGGGTATCCGTAAGGAAGTCCAGCAGTATCGGTTGTATTATGATATGGTCAATGTAAGATTTGTTTGGGAGGGAAAAATGGTTGTAAGTATAGCAGGGGCCATGACCGTGTGACATATCGACTGGAAGTAAATTATTCTCTCTGATAAACGAGGTAAGGTGCTGCGTCAGAGCGTTAGGTGGGCTGAAGCGAGATGATTTTTCAACTATTGGGCAGCACTGAAAATCACCCATGATGATAGGATCAGTTGAATGGCTGAATTGCTGGATTGTGCCGGAAATGCATGAAAGTTGTTTTTTGTAAGTGTCTTTACAGTCAGTTGAATTATTTAGAGATTGTAGGTATACAGCCGCTATTGTTAGCTGTTTTAAACCAAATGACGTATTGATGATGGTAGCAAAGTCCTCAGATAGAAGAGTCTCCGGTTTAGAAAAGCAATTTTTCCGAAGGAGCAGTGCAGTTCCACCAAAGGGACGACCAAATTTGTGCTGACCTGCAGGTTTGAAGAGTAGGTGAAAGTCCTTTTTGTAGTGTTGTAGAAGGTGATTTTCATATTGGGTTAGCCAAGTTTCACATAAAAAAATACAGTTGTGAGATTTAATTAGTTTGTCTGCGTAAACACAATTGGCCTTGAAGCCAAAACAATTAAGGGTAATCAATTCTAGTGAGGTACTTTTCTTAGACGCCATCATAACTGTTAAAGTGATTGAAAGTTTTGTTTGAGTTCATATGTTTATTTCGGTTTGAGCTTGAGCTGTTGAATTCGTTCCTAGGAAGGTTGGTATATGTGAAGGGGCTGTATATGTCCTGTTCTCTGGTCTGTTGGTAGTTTGGGATAACATTGCGGGGGAATTTGAAACGCTTTATAATCAATCCTTGAATCCAATGATCTTTTTCAAAGGCTTTCGTACTGTCTGCAACGTTGATTTCTACACGAAAGGATTGGTTAAATGGGTTCTTCCGGTGGGATTTGATAGATCGAACTTGAATACCAACGTCATCTTGGATGTAGGATTTTACTTGTTCCGGGTTCAGGGAGTTGTCGAATCCTCCAACAAATAACGACACAGGCTTAGTAGGTCCAGCAATGAGTCGTTCTTTCGAAGAGTTCTTAGCACCAAAAACAGTGGATTTACTTTGTGGGTTGTTTGGATGTTCTTTCTTTTTACGTGTTGAATTTTGTGATAACGACTGGTCTCCTTTGGGTCTGACGAAGCTTTTTACAGCATCACTGAATAAACGTTGGTCGTGGGCAGGTTCAGACTCAGCTGGAACTTGTGAAATGATACTTTCATCAATCGGGATGGAATCCATAAACCTCACTTTGTCATGGTTGTCTGTTTGTGGGTCTATCAATAAAGGTGCGGGATTGTTGACTTTTGACGAGCCGGTATTACAGCTTGGGCAGGATTTCTGCTCCAAGAGTATAGTTATTTTTTCAAGTTTACTTTCGATAGTAACCATTCTTGCTTTGAGATCGATATTCTCTTTCGAAATGGTAGAATTAACTGTACACATCTGTTGTAGTCTATTAAGAAGCAAACTCATGTCATTGGGATTAATGGAGTTGGTAATATTCCTGGTCTGTTCCGATGGTTTTCTCAAGATCTCTGAAGAAAGCTTCTTGGTAATTTTCGACTCGTGAATGCTCAGTCCAAGGTTGTAGATGTCCTGAGCTGCTATTGCTTGTGAGAATCGATTTTTCAGCAGTTTTCCGATGTCTTTTGTTTCCTCTATGGTTTTGAAGCCATTGCTAGCTCGGGTTTGCTCGTCAAAATGGTCGGCAAAATGATAGAATATTTGTTCTCTGAATTTAAGGAGAGTTTCAAGAGATAGTTTGTCCATTATATCGGTACATGATTTCCTGGGAAAGGTGTAGATGAATTGAATGTTCTGGATGAATAAAGTTGAAGGTTCCTCTGTGTTTTGTGAAATTGACTTAAAGATGTCTTTCAGCTTGTTCTCTCTACTAATGCTGTCAAGGGGCAGACCAACCGCCATCTTAGATGTATACTGTAATATGTTTTAAAATTGTTATAGCCTTAAAAAAGAAAAGTGTATTTTCATGAAATTACTTTATTATTAGACCCTCCTTCTCTGTTTTCTAAACTCCATTGTATTTGTTTGCCATTTTTGGGGAGTCTTTTAAAATTGATTATAAATTAAAATTCCTTTCTGTGTCATCTTACCAGGTCTTAACACCTTTACAATTTCACGGGAAATATGATATTTCCTTTCCCTGTAAATTTGGTAGATATGATATTTCCATTCCATGTAAATATCCGGAATGTCATCTTAAAACATTTACAATTTCATAGGAAATATGATATTTACATTCTCTGTAAATTTGGTAGATATGATAATTACATTCCCTGTAAATTTGGTAAATATGATATTTCAATTCCATGTAAATTTAGTAAATATGGACTTTTATCAAGATTGTAAATATGTGGAATGTCATCTTACCACATTTACAATTTCATAGGAAATATGATCTTTCGAATCGCTCGAAAACCCTTGAAATATAATATTTCCTATAGATTTCCGACTTAGGAAATTTATAATTTCGCCCAGTGCATACAGGTATGCTATCAAAAAATCTTGCAACGGATGTGCTGAAAAATCCAAGATCATTAATGATCAGACAGCCACCATCAAAGCCTTAGAGGAAGAAAATGATAGACTTCAAAAGACAATCAATGCCGGCTTTCATCTGGGTAAGTGTGCTACCGTGAAGTCGGGTAACTTGCATCAGTGGTGGCAAACATGCATAGCCTGACTGCATGACTGACCAATCAAAGCAGCAAAATTTCAAAACAAATTAACTACGCAGCCTCGCTCGCAACTCTACTGTACCATTTTTTTTTGGATTTAAGTTTGTATTTTAATGACCAGACAGGTCATTCATTTGAGGGCTATGCATGTTTGCCTCCACTGATGCAAGTTTGAAAGACTTCACGGTATTATTTTATACTTTTATGAAGTTTTTAACTTTAAAAGTTTAGCAATAAATCTTCGAATTGTTTTGGTTTCATCCTAAAATCTGAAGGATTTTAACTCTCATTTCACTCTAAAAATTGATTGGTGAACTTTTGAACACATGCTATTCTCTTCTATAGACATACAGACAGTGAGAATCTAATTATATATTAAATCTTGTTCCTTTTTTCTAGATACTTATGAACCAAAGTCAGGAAAGTTGGCACCCAAAGTGGAAGAAAAGTATATAGTGAGTATTGTTTAATTTTCTTTAAATGATTGGCTGGATTCTCTTTGAATAATATACTTTTGGTAGACCTGAGTGTTGAATTTATTATGAATCCTGATGAATCATAATTATGAAGATAAGGTGAACATATGGATTAGGACATAAAGTCTTAACTAAGAAACTAAAAAGAAGTATTATTATCTTTTCAGATGACACAGCTTCATCAAAAATCTAACATATCTAACACAGATTAACTTTTCTGTTTTGAAAACAAAGACTCAACCATCAAAAGCTGCGTTGTTTTTGATTGACTGCTTTTACAAAAAAACAGAACAGTTGGAAATGACATGGATGGGATCAAAGAAGAAGCGTGGCGTTGATGAAGACTTTCGAAATGCTATATTAAGTAAGTTTATTGCATTTAGCACATTTGGGTGGAAGGTACCAAACAATTTTGATGTGTGCCAGGGGTGTGCACGGCATGTGTCTTATACATGATACAATAATTAAATTTAAATAATCTAACCTTTTTCATTCCAGTTTATTGTCGCGAAACTTTCAAGGATACATCTGTTGCTATAAGTGATGCTGCGCTGAACACGGCAATGAGAAGCAAATTCACCTCTTTTCAGTGTAGAGAAAAGTCTGCGAAAAAGAAACTATCTTTTCCAGAAGAACAGTAGATATAGTTTTTTTTCACTTGGTATTATTCAGCCTATGTAATTTTGGAGCTTTTCTGTATCTTTTCTGTATCCTTTTTGTTAGTCACATTTAGCTAACTGAAACTTTTGCAAGAATCTAATTTTCCGATTTGCTGTTGAAAGATTTTCGCTTGGATCGTTTTTGCAGATACGCTTTAAAGTTTTCAATAAATTTCAGTCTTTGTATGAAATATTTCACCTTATAATTTTTGATGGGAACTTTTTGAAGATGTGTCAGAAACAGCAAAACATATATTTCTTTCTTTTAAAGGTGTAATTTTTATCATATTATTTCAAGCTTACATATTTAAATCACTCAAGAACATTTTTAGGCAATTTTTGCACGTTTTTTTAATAAGAATATTGTCTATGAGAATTTAAGGTAGTAAATCCACTAGATTGTAAGATGGGAAAATACTTCACAAAGGAACGTATTTCTGCTCTAGAGACAAATACATTTGCTGTGAAATCACTTTAAAGCTGTCTGTAATATTTTCTAGAAAAAACTAAACATGAAAAATAGAAAATATGCTTAGAATATCTCACCCTTAGTTTTCGGGAAATTCCTAACAATACTTTACTGCCTGCCAAAAGACACTATTCTTACAAAAAAAATGTGTACTAATGTACTAACATATCCATGAAATGTATATAAAAAACTAAACTGTAAATAGATTTAGAGTTTTAAATTTATAATAAAACAAGTGATACTTTTATGGACCTACCTGGCTTATCAACAGAAAACACCGGATCGAATGGTAATACTAATACGCATCTATGCACAAAAATCAAGAAAAACAAATGAAAAAATCTCGAGAAAATCTCGACTGCTTTCGGGATATTTCCGGATCCATCGCCCGGGAAAAATGATTTTTCGATAATCGGGCTTCGTCACATTTTGGGTATATACGAACGAACGAACGAACGAACGAACGAACGAACGAACAAACAAACAAACGAACGAACGAGTTCCCCTCCATAGCCTAAATAACTCAAGAAGATGATAGAGGTACTTCGTTAATACTCCCAAGACAGCAAGGGAAAAAAATTTAAAGTTTGCATACACGAAAGTTTGCTTACCCAGTCTGCAAAAAAGGTTTTAAGAAATCAGAAAAGTCACCTGCATCGAGCAAGGGGGAATAATTCAAACTTTGCATACCCGGTCTGCAAAGTAAGGTTTTAATAATCAAATCAGATAAATCACCTGCATCGAGGAGTAGTTTGACAGTTTCATAATCGTCACGCAGAGCAGCGTAATGTAGGGGTGTGAATTTACTGAAATCTGCATTCCGCTTCAACCCGTCGAAACATTCTTCACGCAGCATGACAACTACAAGAAAGGAAAACCACTTAATTTAAAAGGTTAATTTAAAACTAGTTTAAACCTTTCATTACATAGGACTGGGTTAATCTTGTTCACTAAGTAAAGAATTCATGTATAAAGTTCACATTGTATTACATGTTACATGTCAGCTATTTAAAAAACCGTTACAGTTTTTGATTCTTTGAGGTGTCCAGAAATTTTCCGAGGGTTCCCTGGATGTATAACATCCAGTTCATACAGACTTTCGTGACAATTTAATAAAAAAGTGTCAAACGGGGAACTAAACTATTGTTTGAGCGACATACCATCCAAGACATGCATTCGTTTTTGTGATGCGATTTTATAGGGAGAAGTATACTCATCGCAGACGTTGACATCGGCTCCTTTCTCAATCAAATATTTCACGGCCCTAAAAAATGATACAGTCAAATGCAGGTACGGTCTAGAATAGATGCATATGCTCGAAGAAATACAACCACTGTAAAATTCAACCCCCTTCTCGTTTATTTCAAAGAGTCGCGGTTCAGCCCCAAAAAACGTTTATAATTGCTTGGATTATCGTTGACATCGGCCTTTTATGGGGTTCGTTACGATATGAAAGAACGACTAAACAGTTTTAGAGAAAGTAGGTTTTGATGAATGAAATGGTGATGTAACAATTACTTTGAGTTACCACTGAAAGCAGCAGCATGTATACCAGACCAACCAAGAGGATGTTTGATGTTCACGTCCAATCCTTCTGCTACAAGCCTAAAAACACAAGAAATTTTAAATGCTTTTAAAGGTGTAGTAGATAAATGGTTTTGTTGCGACTGTTAGCATTCTTGGGAGAAAATAAAAACTTCAAGGGAAGTGCTTTAGTCAAAATGGGATACAGATAACGAAGTCTAAACGATCTTATCAATGTTACTTGTGACGTATTCATCGAGCAGCAGTAAAATACAAGTCATCGATAAATTATAGGAGCAAACCCTCTGTCCAACCATCGGTTAAAGCGTAAATCAAGGTTTAACTGTGTGCAGCAGGGGAGGAGTAAAAAACAAATTTTGATGAATGAATGGTACCTTTTGATGACGTACAAATCATCCTCAGACGCTGCTTTACACAAATCTTCTGCATTCCCTGGAAATATAAAATAAAGACTATAAGAATGCAGTCATGTTTAACTATAGGTATCTTTTCAACGAGCAGAAAATTCAATTCGAATTCTATCAAAATGTTATAGCCATTTTTGTCTCACACTTTGAGCTAGTTCTAGATGGCGGCTATAAAGGGGTAATGTCAGCATATAAAAAATCGAAAATCTCCCTCAAAAAGGGAGTTTTACTTTAAAAACGGGTCACTTTTGATCAGTTTCAAAAAAGCTACCTTCTCAAAGGATTTTAAAAAGAAATTCTATCAATCATTGGACCAAGTCTCATACCCGGTGAACATAATTTCGCATAAAAATCTAAATTACTGGAAATTTCAGATTCTATCCATCCTTGCTCATAAAATCTAATTTCATGATGCTTTTCAACCAGAAATACGTTTGGACCTAATCTTTAAGTGGGTTGGGGTCCCATCTGTTCAGCGAAAATGGGTTGTGTTATTCTAAATATAATCATTATCAATTAAATCCATGCATGCAATTAATGTGCATTTGTTCAAAGATAGTGGTAATGAGAAAGATTGTGAGATGGTTTGGTGAAAGTGTTAAAAAAGTTCTAAAAGAAGACTTTCCAAGTTAGCAAACGGAACGTTTTAACCCTAAACTAGTTCACACTTGATAGAGTGTTTTTGCTTCTCATTCTCCTCTTTTAGTATCGTGGTCACTAATGGATCCACCCTCCCCCCCCCCCGCAGCGTTGGGGGGGACCTACAACCCGTGCGCCACGGGGCCCGGTTCGAACCCCTGGAAGTATTCTTGAAATTTGGGGGTCACCCTGATATGTTTTGGGGGTAATGCATTTTCAAACTTTGGGGTGGCACGAGGGACTGTTTTTTTTTGTATGAAGTCCCGTCACCCTTGGAATTCCTTGAAAACCCTTGACACACCATTGAAAAGTCATATTATTTGGGACCCTTGAAATGCAAGATTTATACTCTTGAAACCCACGAAAAATGCCAAATTTTGTGGCAATTTTCATCGCCATTTTTAAGAACTTCAAAAAACATAAGTTTTTCCCATTGCGTGGGATAAAACAACATCGCGTTTCTGTACTTAAAAATGAGAAAACATCCTTTTGGAACCCCTGAGATTCAAGGGGATTATTCCTCGCTCATTCTTAGGGGGTTTTACCTTTCTCGCTCAGTGCCACTGGAATTATATGAGACGGGCAGGTCTGGGTGATAGAATATGGTGGTGTGTAAACTTAGCAGTAACAATTAAGATCAGCAATTTAAGGGCCCTCCTTTTACACAAAAATTGAAAATTCAACCTTTCTCCTTTTGTCGACAGATTTCCTTGAAATCTTTGAAAACTAGCAAAGATCAACTAAAAACCCTAGAAACCCTTGAAAGTTTGTGGTATATAAAAATCTCTTGAAACCCTGGAAAATTATAGTTTGTATTTTTAACAATAAAAAAAACAAGCGATACTTTTATGGACCTACCTGGTTATCTACAGAACATTGAAAATTCAATTAAAAATAGTTTTACATTAAAAAGTAATGAAATTGATGATGTGTTTATAAAAAACGTAAAATGTGGCCAAATTTCTTATTAAACAACATTTTTAGCAAATCAAACCTCAGGCCAAAATACTCTGTTAAACTGCGACTTTATCGGGAAAAAAAACAGTTATGTACTTTTTAATTAAGAACATTGACCTATGCTTTAAAGTAATGATTCTTGTAGATAAAGATCTGCTTGATTTTTTCTTTTTCACATGATGTTTATTTATTATTGTGCAAAAGATAAGAAAAAATTGACATTCTTGAAAAAAGCTCATGACTTTAACTACTTGGTAAGTGCTTATAAAAATGATTTAATTTTGCTTATTTTCTTAGAAAAACACATCAGCAACGGAGGAGGTTCACGTCTAAACATAAATGTTTTTTCAAATGAACGAAAATATCTAGATTTTGTTTTAAAGCCAAAAAATCTTCTTGAGAAAATCTCTTGAGCTATTTTTTTTTACCTACGATAGTACCCTATGTTCATGCAAAAAATCAGAAAAAAATAATGATTCAATTTTTCACAGTCCAAAAAACACCTTTTTAGCCATTTTTGACTAAAGTTTGCGTAATTATCTTTTACAAAAATCGGCGGCTCCGTCAGATTTGAGGGTTTATACATCTTTGAGCAAAAAATCAGAAAAATGAATAAGCAAATTTCGAGAGAAGCTAATAATTGAGTAACCAGTACTCGATGTGCTTAAAATATTCAAATTTGGCTCATTTTCTTAATAAAACTCATTTAGCAACCAAAATTTCATGAATAAATACAAATATTCTTTAATTTACGACTTCAGAGGAAACAAGTTTTATATTCACCGTAAAGCAAATTAAAATTTTCAAAAGAATTTATTATCCAATGTGAAAAAATAAAAACAGTGTTTACACTTTTTCTGTCAAATGTGAAAAATAAAAATACAGTTATGTATACTTTTAGTAGTTTGTCAATATTTTGCCACTACTGTAATGAAAAAGAAACTATAAATAACTGAAGATCGAACAGCATACAGACAAAAACATATGGTAGTAAAAGTGTAGTAAAACGCTTGGTAGTGAATGAATTTAACAGTATGATTTACAGTATGCTAGTGTGACACGAGAGAATTTTTTATGTAGAGGGAAAAGGAAGGAAAAATACAAAAGACACTAAGATTAATACGTTCAAATTCACTCCATTTTCTGACAAATCTTAGAGAAATTTTACTCCATAAAAAGCTTTTTTTCTCGTCTTCCATACTTTTTCTTGTTGTATGAAAATTTATTTGCGGCACAAAGTCTTTGTATAGTGTCGTCGCACCATATTTCTAGGAGCGAATTCGTGAGATGAAAAATAGTTACAGTTGGGAACAACTCTTTTCGAAATAATGAAAAAGTTAATGAAAAAGTTAGTTTTATTTTGTTGTTGGCGATACATAAAAAGTTTCATTTTTGGTGCAAGTTTCAAAAACATCAAAAAATCTATCGTGTCAGCCGGGTTAAAGCCCGGTTGTATGCGTGTAAACTATAAAAACAGCCATTTGAATGTTAGAATGTTATGTATGCAAAATAAAATCCGATCAGAATAAGGCTTTCAAAACAAAAAAATCTCGGGAAAATATATATAAAAACAATAAGAGCACTATAGTGTACCAGGAAAAATATTAATTACAAAAATAAGAAGTTCTGGTTAATGTGTGTCTCAATAAAATAAGAGATTTTTTACTTTGCACCATGTTTTACTAGTTTTGTTATTTGCATTGTGTTTTTATCATAGAAAATATCGATATTCTCTGATTGTAGAATCTTTTCTTCAATACCCTCTGTATTTCCAAAATTAGCATCAATAAGCTCCGAGCTTAGTTGTAAATGGTACTTTGTTGAGTTTTTCTCCATGTAAACATCACAATAAGTTTTGTTCACCAGTTTAGAAGAAAGTTGCAAATGATTGCATTTTGACGAGGGGCATCGCAGAAACTTTTGATTTTCTTGCAGGTTCATTTCTTGTTGGCAAGCAGAACAACAGTAGGTTTGATGTAGACACGCGCTTGTGAATTCGGGGCAACAAATCAATACTGTTGAGTTCGATTGAGTCTTGTATTCTTTTAAACTGGGTTTTTTTACACCGAGGTCGGTAGCTCTTTGGATTGCAGAATGTCGTTTTGTTTCCAACTTCAATCCGTAAAAGATTGATGTTTTAAGATCAGTGAAAACGTATGTTGTTCCCTCTTTGATGGTGTCAATGAAATTGCCTTTTTTCCAGACTGAAATACGTATGCTTTCAGTTCCATCGTGAATAATTCCGTCTCTAAGTTATACTTAGTCAG
The DNA here is from genome assembly GCF_902728285.1 of Clytia hemisphaerica. Lineage (NCBI taxonomy): Eukaryota > Metazoa > Cnidaria > Hydrozoa > Leptothecata > Clytiidae > Clytia > Clytia hemisphaerica. The sequence goes on along the minus strand of NW_027103452.1, from coordinate 15,662 downwards.
TCTCCCGTTGCTACCAACCACTCTCTCCTCGTTTGCCAACCAATACAAATTACCCTTCACATTGACAGCGTTTGACTGCTCATTAATATTCACAATGTTAGTAAGATTCAGTTCAGGTGAAAAATCCAAGCTGAAAGTTTCTACTATAAGTTTGCTTCCGATTTGGCTATTGAAGAACATTGTAACTTCCCCTTTGTCATCTTGTTTCTCTTTCACATTTTTAACGGTAATTATCTTATTCATTTGTTTGTTGAACATGCCTTCAGTTGGAAGCCCGAGCTTCATGACTTTCACTGTCGAAAATGACGTTTTTGATGTTTTAATTTTGATGTCTGAGTAGGTGTTGCCAGTATCCGGAGTTACGTCTTCACCAACATGACATAAAAACCCAGTTATATCCAAATTTGATGAGCTTGGAGAGCTGAATTTCAAAGTTCTTTTTGCAGGCGAAGGGCTGCTTGGGAAGTTAGATCGCTTTGTACCAGAAGACATGATTTTTAAAATTAATTTTTCAGTTACCTAAGGGATTGAATTCATAATAACAATATAAATGAAACTCGCAAACCCAAAATCTTAAAAATATCAAAATAAAATAAAACATGTTCACAAAGTGAAAAATGTACGTGCAAAATAGCTTTTAGTATAAAGTAGCTTTCCAATGGTATCAAAATCATTGTTTAACCTTCAAGCTATAAAAAAAGGTTCTACGTTATTTTAAAGTTTAAGATTCCAAATTAAAAAAAAAAATTCACCTTTTTAAGAATGCTTGATCAAGCAAAAAAATACAAAAAGTTACATAAATCAATTACGATGTGAGACCTCGCTGGTGAGACAAACAAAAACAAGCAAATTACGGAAAAAACAGAAGATACAAAATATAAATAAGTAGTTAGAGGCTGAGAAATAACATCATTCATTGTAAAGTAACTACTAAATGTTCTAAAAATCACCGTCTCCTCCCAACCAGTTCCAAAATCAAATTAATTTGAGCAACGAATTTGAGGACTATTTCATAAACAAACCAAGTTAGCAATAACCGTAAAAAATAGAGAGAAAATGAGTTTATAGAAAATGTCAAAGATTCGTACAAGCGAAGTAATTAAGTATGATCGGCAACTTTGTTTTCTCTTCTTCTTTATTTCTATTTACTCAAGTGTTTTTGACCTATTGATCTATGTATGAATACTATGGATGTACAATCAGAACTATAAATAAAGAGCACATGGGGATGTGACGTCAAAGAGTCTTCTGTTTACTATTATTGTAAGAAAACTCGTCGTCTGCAATAGTTCACTTTGATAAAAAGAAAGACGTGGTTGTGAAAAATGATAACGGGTGCTATATAATTTATTTTTCCAAAGTGCAAATTAGCCTGGAAAAGGGCGAAAATAATTAATTGAAAATACGATGGCTGTGAGATAATTCATCTTTTCTTTTTTCCGAGAAACATTATCTTTTTGAAAAAAGGAAAAGAATTGATCCAAAAAAGTCCAAGAAATCCTTTTTTAGCTGTTTTTTTGGCCCAATTTGCCCAAAATAATTTTTTTTCGAAATATATAAAAATTTGGGAAAGAACTACACGCTTTTTTATAAGAATACACTTTATAAGAATGTCCATGATGAAAATGGCCAAAAAAACTAAGAATATGCTAAGAATATCACCATCATGGAATTTTGCTACTAAAGCTAAGAATGCCATTTTAAGATTCCAATTATAAATTATCAATATACCCAAGTTAGGCTAACTCCTTTTACAAAAGTGCCATTTTATGCTTGAGACGTATGTACTAAATGTTAAATCTAGTATGAATTAGGATCGCAACCTATGAATGTGCTGTAAGAATATTTTAGGATGATTTTCCCAAAAAAGTTAAGAATATTCATGATGAAATGGATTTACACCATTCTTATAAAAAAAAGCATGTAGTTGTGATTTTATTGGCTGATTTAAGCGAGATTGAAAAAATATAATATAGAACTTCCACTGCTGTAAATGTTACTCATATAAAATCCAAGAAACTTTTTTTTGCATTTTGCCGACCTTAATATTTGAAAATTTTATTTTTAATATACCAACCGACCAACCCATATTTTTCCGACGCTCTGCCCACAGAAAAAACAAATTTAATTTCTTTCGCCTAAAAAGTTCCATGATTTTTTTTCAGAATATTGTAACACATCCTGTCTTAGTGACCCGGTGCAAATGAATGAAATCTTAAATATGCAGTGGGAAACTTCAAAGAGAAAGATCAATTAGGGATAGGCTCAAGTTGAATAGGATTATTGGTGACGTACTTTTATAAAAAAAAGATCGTTTAGCTCATTTTCTTATAAATATGCTATAATTATAAGGAGCTACCTGTTGCTGCAATCATTCAGAACACAAATAAGTGACGATCTATATATTAAGACTCGTCCTTTGTTTTCATCATTAATTGCTCCCGTGCCCATTGGGGTGGTGTTAAAGGGAGGGGTTGGATGGAAGAGAATAGGAAGTACGAGTAAAAATTATATACAATTTTATTTTACATTTCATATTGTTTTACATTGGTATTTACATTAACTTACATTATAGGTTTTACAATTTTTGTCCAAATATCTAGCTTTATACAATTTAAGTTTTAGTTATAGGAATGAGATCGATAAAAATCGCAAAGTGATCACTGTAAGGGGAAGGCATCCACTCTGCTGGTTTGGAGCAATTATCGTCGAAAATTAGATCTAAGGTGTTTCCGTCAATGTGGGTAGGATGCTGACAACGTTGGTAAAAGATATTGGGTGGTAAAACTTCAAATAGATCTTCGATGTTATTGGGCAAATTAAAATCACCAAGAATTACTGTAGAGTAGTCAACTGCATCAATTTGTTGTCGAATTTGATCAAGTTCAATTTGTAGTGATTGTATGAATAAAGGAATAGAGCTTGTTGGTGGCCTGTAAGTTAATACAATTAAAATGATTTCATTACGTACATTCAATAAAGCTGGAAGCACTTCAATATTACTAACTGTGTTTAATATTTGTATAACATTGACCTGCTCTGTATCATAAGTTATAGCTAGACCATGTTCAGTATCTTTATGCTCAGTCGTCCAATTCAGTAAGTTTGGATTATCCTCTACTCTTTTTGCAGTGTTTGTGCCAGTTTCTGTGAAGCATAATAAGCAACATTTAGAAGTGTATACTTCATCAGAGAGAAAATGTTCTATGTGCAAGTTCCACGACCTGATATTAAAAAGACACAAGTTCGGACCATTCATGTTTTCTAAAGGATGCTCTATCGATATATTTTTGTTTCGTCTCATTTCTTCCATTGCTTCTAGTGCTTTAGTATTAACAATAATATGTTTTTCAGGCTTGAAATTCAATAAATGAATTCTGTCACTTGATGTTGCACGAGACAGGAGTGTATATAGCAATCCTGGTGCTAACCCTCTCCCAGTTTTAGTTGGTCCAAATTACCACTAGCGTATTCTAATGTACTACCTTGTGCTTTATGAATCGTAGTCGCAAAGGCAACAATCAACGGGAATTGCTTTCTTGTAATTGTAATGTCGTTCACTTTAAAAGTTTTTGTTTCAGGCACGATTGGAACGCAGGTTTTAAATTCACCTTTGAGTCTTGGGTCTTTCAAATTGTACTAATATCATCCCTGATGGTTTATCGTCTCTAAGTCCTTGTATATAGCGAACTATTCCAGTTGAGCCATTGATCAATTTATCCTCTACATCTTTGTTAATTGTGAGCATGACTCTAGCTCCTACGCATAATATCAGTTTTTTAGGAAGTCCAGCAGTTTCATTTATTGCAAGATCGTCTTTTAATCTAATCTTAGTCCTAGATTCATCTTTAGCCAATGAAGTTCGTTTTTTGTCCCAACCATCACAATTTCTTAGACTCAAAGAATTTTGTTGGTCTTTCAAATGATTTGTGATGTACATTTTCATAAAATTTTCAGGCCAATTGCTTGTATCAGTTTGCTGGAACAATCTAATTCTTTCAACATCGGATAATGTATGGTTTCCTTCTCTGAGCCTGTTCAGTAATGCAGCAAATTCAGCATCTCCACTTTGTCTAACAATCTTTTGTAATTCATATAGTTGGAATTCTTCCCAAGTAAAACTTAAAGGTTTCGGCTGGTAAATTGAATTCTGTCCGACGGGTGTCAATTGAAAGAAGTCTCCAATCAATAATAGAGAAACTCCACCAAATGACTCAGCATAATTTTCCTTAATGTCTTGTAGTCGTTGATTCAAATCATCAAAGCTTTTTTCTCCTATCATTGAAATTTCGTCAATCAATAAAATTTTCAAATGCTTTTTTAATTTTATTCTCAAATTGTGCATTTCATCACCACTGAGTTTTTTTGTTAATAATAAAAGTTCCTCTTCCATATATTGGCAATTTAAAAACTGAATGAAGAGTAGTGCCATTAATATTTGCTGCTGCTTTTCCAGTTGATGCAGTCACAAGAATAGAAGGCTCTTTATCACAATTTTGGCCTGGTTGTTTCAAAATCTTTTTTAACTGCTCGGTTAAAGTTTTGACTAAAAAGCTTTTTCCAACACCTGCACCACCACTTAAGAGAATTCTAAAGGGACCTGGCTTTTCAAGGGAGCTTTCTTTTTCAGCTAGTTTAAGAGAAATCGCATATTTGAACATATAATTGAAAAAGTCTCGTTGTTTATTATTCAAGTTGGAACACATATTGTAAAACAATTCACGAGGCATTTCTGGATTTTGACAAGACGTGGTAAAAGGTACTGCAGAAGCTTCATTCGATTTGTCACTAGGTTCATTTTGATAATCCATATCGATCAAATCTGGGTGAATAATACCATAATCGTTATCCTGCTCACCGTCACTGCTATTTTCTGAATCAGAAGTGTCATAGTTAGGCAATTCGTTAATATCAACTTCATTCGTTTGGTAAAAATTACTGTCATGTTTCAGAATATTTGGCATTATCGCCTCCTCGATATCCAAGAATTTGTCTTCGAAAGTTGGATAGTCTCCTTTAATAGCATCTTCATTTTCCCAGGGCATGTATAATTGCAAGAGTACCATGTAATATTCATTTCTATCTTTAAGTTTACTAACTTTGTGATAGCGGATTACACACGGACGGCTCCTTCTTTTCATTTTTCCCATTCCATTTTTCAATGTAATTATTTTCGGTAATGCGATGCCGACTTCAAGAGTTTCAGATTCATCCTCTAATTCATCTCCTTCGTCGTCCCCTTCGTTTTCATCTTTCTTAGGGTAAGTGTATGTGGAAGCAAAGTCTGCGTAACACATATCCTTCAATTTATTTGGCCGATTTGCATACTTGTCAACCATATTTTTTTTGTAAACATTTTTGGAATCGGGGTCAAGTTTAGCTAGTTCAGATAGACTTTTCAACATTCTTGTACGCTTATGTTTAGGCCCTGTTGGAATAAATTCTACATCGATATTTGACGATCGCATCTTTAGGGAAAGTGTTCTTTTAATAGCTTCATGCAATGATACTTCACGTTTGGTCAGAAAAACATTTCCTATGGCACGCAATTTATCTTTTACAGCTTTTCCAGTGGATTCTTTGTGTGCCTTTTTCATGAGCTCACTCATATTCCTTTCTGGTTTGCACATGTATGAAGTTATATATGCTAATACTGCGTACATATTTGTGACATATTGAATATTCATGTTAGACTGTAAAATACTAATCATGACAGTATTGTATGGTCCAATGTTAGTTTCATTAGGCGTTCGTTTGTAAATAACAGTCAGTTTCTTTTGAACTGTATCTAGTGCGGAAAAAATATTCACTTCTGGAAAGATCACATGATGTCAACAAATCGTCTAGAGTTACGTTTTGGAGATCGGTACTGCAATTGTTAATTTGATCAAGTACTTTATCAAGTATCCTTTTACTTTGCTTGTATTCATTTTTATCGACGTGTTTACCCCGAATGATTCGAGTTTCTTCACATGGAGGCCAAGGTGCTTTGAATCTACATCTAGAACTACTTTTCTTTCTACATGTCGTTGTATGGTGATGTTTTTGAACGGTATTAACCAAATCATAAAGCTGAGGATATTTTTCCTGATCTGGTAATGCACATGTAATGTACTTGTCGATAAACTCAACAACCTTCTCATCTTTACTTTGGTCATTTTCATCGATTTTTGGTGCATCTTTAATATGTACTTGAGCGTGAACGTGTTCTAAACCTGTTCGATGTTGAAATTCTCTGCGGTCATCATAATTCAATATTTGTCCTATTGGATGCATACCATTCATAAGCATTTTCGGAAATACCTTATTGAAAATATGGTCAATTTGCCTAGCTACTGTGACAGGGTTTCGTTTGAAATATTGAACTTTTTCACTCCAATTCATGTTGTTGACATCTTCATCAGTTAGACTTTCTCCATATTGCGTAGCCACTACTTTTATAATGTTAGCCCACTTAAATAACGCTGCTGTCCATGTAAGAAAGTAAGTACTTGGTCCAAAAACTCTGCATTTCGCTAAAACATCTAACATCATATTATGGCACCATTGAGGAGTGCCTCTAATACTCTTAAACGAGTTTTGAAAGATTTGATCATCAGAAATCATTTTTCTGACATTATCAGGGTTCGTTAATGTGCCTGCAGAAATATCACTTTGGAAATGTTTTTGTTGAGAAAAATTGATCGCACTAGCGACATTTGAACTTTCGGTCCAATGTAATGCATTAAAAATGTATTGCGGATCAGAAGCAAACCGATCATCTGAAGATTTCAATCTAGCATGTACATATTTTGTTGGGGTAATACTTTTATCTCTTTGTGAATGGAAATAATTTTTTGCATCGGGATAATGACCTGGAAAAGCTAGGGCTTCCCAATCGGGCTCTGAATAAAATGAAAACAGGTACTTCGTTTTCACACGGGGCGATGTCAACAACTTCATCAGATGATACAGGTGTTGTACGTCTATGAGTAAGATCAATAGCCTCATCTGAAGTGATCCTTGCACCGTCAATATTGTATAATAAGGTTGGTTGTGAAGAGTTGTTGTCTTTGATCTGTTGTTCATGATCGCGATCATTGCCTTCAATGTTATCATCACTATCACTTTCATCTTTTTGAGCTGGTGCATTCTCATCGGTCAACAGAGACCATAATTCTGGGTCAGATCTTAAGCTTTCATCTTCCCATCTAGCATTAGGTATGACATTCTCATAAAATTTATTTATTTTAACTAGTTTTTCTAAAGCTTTTGTGACAAACGCAGGTCGGATGTTTTGCTTGTTTACATAACTTTTGTCAGTAAGACGGCGTTTCAGAGCAAGTGATATCAAGAATTCGTCATTACAAACTCTTGGTAAAAGTTTTTGAATTTTGTCTAAATTTGCTGGCACCATCACACATTGGCCCTTAAGACCTTGTTGTCCTCCTTTATGTTTTGGAACAATGAACATAAAAGGAATAATTTGAGAAACGAGCATCATTTCTATAGGGCATAAGTCATTTAGTTCAGGTATTCTGGGTGATAATTGCAGATTATTTGCTTGAGCTTGCACTGGTAACTTTTCACTTTTTATTGTCTTATCACATGGATAGCATATCCAATATACCTCTTCTGAATCGCAATTTATATTGGTGGAATCACATTTTTCAAACATCGGTAAACTCTCATACTCTTTATGGAGAAATCGCTTGCCATTTCCTTTATATTCCCATTTTACACAAATATGACATTTGTTTGTCGGACCATCCATTGCTGCAGCCTCAAAATCTTCCTTTACAATATAGAATGCTTTGGTTAAAGTAATTGATGGATCAGTCATGCTTGCATTTTGAACTCTTTCAAATTGCTTTTGACGTTCGATTCTATTCAAACCTCGCGAATTAGCCATTCTTTTTTGGGAAGATTTTCTATCAATTTCTTTTTGGAGATTGGTTTGGTTGTCCCGTAAATTTTTCATCCTTTTTAGAGCAGATTTTCGACTTTCTTTCTTGTCAAACTCAGTTTGCTTATCTCGTAATTTTTTCATCCTTTTTTGAGCAGATTTTCGACTTTCTTTCTTGTCAAACTCAGTTTGCCTATCTCGTAATTTTTTCATCCCTTTTTGAGCAGATTCTTGACTTTCTTTTTTGTCAAACTCAGTTTGCTTACCTCGTAATTTTTTCATCCCTTTTTGGTTAGATTTTCTGTTTTTTTCCTTTTCAAACGCAGTTTGGTTGTCCCGTAAAATATTCATTCCTTTCTGGGCAGATTTTCTTGTCGAATTAAGTTGATCTTCATTAAGGTTGCATCGTATTTTTTTCATTTGCTCTCTTTTTGAGCCAGCAGTTAGTTTGCGTTTTCGCTTGATAGGAGTTGATTTAAGAGATATTGTTTCTGCGTCATTCATCTTATTGTTTTGACGATCAAGTTCTTGAAGAAGAGAGCGTTTCAATAGTTTTTCAGGTGTGAGGGTTGGTAAAAATTCTTCTGTCTCAAAAATACTATCCAAATCGGGTTGAGCGATGTTTATTTGGCTTTCATCACATTTTTCCTTTCTCGATGTTTTACTTATTTCAAAATCTATTATTGATTTATGAGCTGTAAGAGAAGGGGTAGCTTTTCCTATTTCAACATAGTTTTCTTCCGTATCATGCATTGTGAGTATTGGCGTATTACCTCTTGAAAATGAGCAACTATTATCGTCACTTTGATTACAAGCAGGACTCGTGGAGACTGTTTGTTTAGTAACGTCTTTTTTGTAAATTAATATGTACGGTACTGTTTTCTCATTAACTGAGCATCTAAAGGAATTAGTTTGAAAAGGTGCAACATGTTCATCGTCAGCTGAGTACCATGTTTCCCCATGTTTTACGACAGCAGTGTAATGGCCACTATTGGGCGAATTTCCGTGATGATATACAATTCCTTGCAAATGGAGTGTTCCTAGAAGTACATTCTCAACCTTTGTTTCGATAGTTAAATTTGGTGCTAATTTCTTAGAAGAATTTGTTGTTCTATCAAAACCAAAAATAATTAATTGAATAATCAAAGTATCAGCCACATTAAAGAGAATTGTAGATTTGGTCGCATTTGTTCGGACTGGACATATGGGACAAGGATATGCTTCTTGCAGCAATTCTCCGTGTGGATCATTGACTAATTTCGAAATTTCGTTTTCAATAGAGTTTTCACGGAAACGATCAGGGAATTCAATACGACAATATGAATCATAAACAGTTTTTTCAGATGGGTTATAGCAAGTTTGACATAATACTGACTGTAAACATGATATTTGGAATACATTACTTGGTTCTGAAACATTGGGATCAAGTGAATAAAGCATACTCAAAATGTAATATAAACATTCGTGTGCATCATATTGTTCTTTCAGGGCGTGATTATAATTTAAAAGGGGCATTAAATGCACATACTGGTACGTTTCAATAGGAGTGACTGAAGTTTCCATTAATGTAAACAATTGTTTCATAGCCACTTTGCCAGGACAGTTAGTTTCAAGTTGACTTATAAATTCATGAAAGTTATCATTAGAATATAGTACTTGAAGAACGGAATTAAAAAAACAAACATTTTGTCCCAAATTCTTTAACCTTAAGGGTGAGCTTCCTCCCTTTTTGATCGAGGTCAAAACCTTTTCAAAATTCTGATCAACCTTAACGACTTTACTTGGGGTTCCTTTGAAGCCTTTATTCTTTTTTGGTGTATCTTTAGGCCTTCCTCTGTTCGTATGAGAGTTATCACCCATCATTGTCAAAAAGCGTGAATCAAATTGAAAAATTGGTTGGATTTGGAATGTATTATAAGATGTTTTATTATGAAGTATCGTTATCTCAGTTTTCGTTTTCTCAAGTATCGTAATATCAATGCGTAATGAATCGTAATGAATCGTAATGAATGCCAACACCACCGCTACAACTAGGTGACTCGTTGGCGCCAACACCACCGCTTTAAATAGGTGACTCGTTGGCAACTGATTTATTAACCTCTCCACCGCTTTATAGGTGACACCAGGTATAAATCAGTAAAAAAAACTATTTACAAATGATAAGTATAATGTTGTTATTATTTTATTTTATTTTTTTTTTGCTTTTGCTTTTTTTCTTGATTTTTCTTCTTCTTTTTTTTGACTTGTTTTGTGCTGTTTTTTTTTTTGTTATTTTTTTACTTTTTATGCTTCTTTTCTATTTTTTATATTTCAACAACAAATATACCTATCAAATTATTCCTAATAATAAATTTTTTCCTCTTTGATCTTCTTTTCTTCTTTTCTGATTCTTCTCGACAACTTGAGATTTGAAATTTGGACCAAATCAACTTCTCAGCAACTCAATTTTTTTCTCAGTAACTTGAATGTTCTATTTCGAATCTCCTCTTGCCAAAGTCTTGCACAATTTTCTCTCAGCAGTTTGATCGTGAAATTGATTGACTTTGTAATTGATTCTCAAACAGTCAAACAATCACCAAATGAACCAAGTGCAGCTTTTTCTATGTAATTGGTTGCTTTTGCTTCTGATTAAATCACCAATTTGTCTTATTATCAAAAAAATGATTTGCTTTTTACTCTAAATATCAAGAATTGAAAGAAATAATAAAGAGCTAAGAAATCACGGAACGAGTGACCAAATAGTAGAAATACTAGACTAGTAGGATTATTTTCTACACCTTACATTTTAATCAGTTTGTTATCGAATTTATTTAAATAAGACCTTTCTTCATATCAACAAACGCTTTACTCATTTCGCTTCGTTTCCACTCGCATAAAAATACACAGATTAACATTTTGTGTAATAAGTGTTTTAAAAGCTCAAACCGCTCTTCCCCACTGTGACATTTTCTTCTTTTTTTTCAAACTCATCCTACTTTGTTTTTTAAATAAATATTCTGTAGGATGGAGACTCCCACTAAACTCTCTTTCTCTTTTGTTGTTCTCTGATTTACTCTCTTTATGTAAATAACTTACAGAAAAGTATAAATTCTTTTTTATTTACCATTGACGTCATATAAAAAAAACATGTTCAAAGTGGGTATATTCAAACAAATGATTCAGCCATGGTTACAGAATGCTTATTCGGACGATTTTCTTATAAAAACATTGATCTATAAGAGTTGAGCACACAAATATAAAAAAACACTAAAGGTTCCCATCCTCCCGCAAAAAAAACCACAATAGATTATACCGTCAGGAAGGAGCAAAAAAAAAAGAGAAAAATATCAGGTGGATTTATCCTCCGGGTAAAGTGCACTTCAACTGCCTGTTTCGAAGGATCAGGGTTGAAAGACATTTTCCATTGATAAGCCCACTCACTAACCTTTTGCATATCACTGTAACTAACTAACTAACTAATTAACGAACGAACATGGGTTAATTTATAAATAGTGATTCTTATAGATAAAGATTCGTTTTTCAGCCAAAAAAATAATAAGTGTTTACAGAAAACTCAAATCATTACCCTCCACCGTGACATTTTCATCATAAAAAAAACTAATAAAATAATAATAATAATATGGCTAAGAACATTGATGTATTCTTATTAAAAGTGGTTCTTATAGATAAAAATGCGATTTTTGAGCCAAAAAAATTTTTTTGCAAAAATCTGCTTGAGCCATCCTTTAACTATGATTGTACCCTACTTTCATGCTAAAAATCAGAAAAAATTAATGATCCAATTTTTCACAAAGTCCAAAAAACCCGTTTTTAAGCCGTTTTTTGGCCCAAATTTGCCCCAAAATTTTTTTTTTCGAAAATCGGGCTCCGTCACATTCGAGGGTTTATGGTCATGCACCTTTGTGCCAAAAATCAGAAAAAACTAATGAGCCAATCTCGAGAAAAGCTGGTAACTAACACACTAACGAACGAACGAACATGGGTTAATTTATAGGACCTCAGGTAGGTCCAACAAGGATATAAAGTGATCAGTGAATCTTTTTGGAGTGGATAGGGCTTTCATCTAACTAATTTCATCAACTTTCATCTAACATCTTTAATCAACAATACTTATGCATTCTGTTAGTGTGATCTGGTAATTTATGAACTGAAAAAAAGTGTGGAAGAAAATGGGTCAATTTGTTTATATGACTGTTCTAATCCTTTTCTTTTTACAGATAAATGAAAATCTAAATACAAATAAACCGAAGGAGTTGTATGGATTTTAGTTTGGTAAAAGGCTGGATTTATTGTTGATGTGGATTTTGATTTGTCACTTTAAAGACTTTTGTCATCTAATTGGTTTTCAGTAAGAATGACCTTTATAATACTTTCACGTACACGTTTTTTTTCTTAAGCATAGGGTTAATTTAAGCTGACGCTGAGCTACGCTTGCTTAAACTTATATTGTTGTATAACAGTAAATCCATTGTATTCGAGCCAAAATTCCAGCCTTGTTATGCAAATGAAAGAACGTGTATATAAATTTAGCAAAACAGAAGGAAGTTATTATTCATAAGGCATAATCAGAGACCTTTTTGGATATCAGACAGAATTTCTTTTCTCTGATATCTATAAATTACTATCCAACACCTATTTTTCAAATAAAGGTATTTTCATTCTTTAAAGTATGCTTTAAGCATGCTTTTAAAGCCTTCCATATCATTTTCGTAAATATGCTTCAAGTATGCTTTCCAGTACATTCTTTTCCTTTGTATGAAATATGCTTCAAGTATGCTTTCGATTACATTATTTTCTTTTACATGAAGTATGCTTTAAGTATGCTTTTTTCCCAAACTAATGTGACTTCAGAAAGTATGCTTAAAGCCTACTAAAAGTGTTCCAAAAATGCACAGCTTTAAGCATGCTTTCAAATGTGCTTCAAGTAGGCTTTTAGTATGCTTATTATGTGCTGCTGAAGTAGGCTTAAAGCCTGAATAAAACATACTTCAAGTATGCTGCATTTTGGTAAGGGTAGGTACATTAAATCGTGCCTTTTTTTTCCAAACAGAATTTAATTTTGCAGTTTTCACCAAATCGGCGAAACGCAAATATGTGACTCCCCTCGGTTTGTGTAATTTACGATGCGCGATCCAACGATTCACGATGCGCGATGCACGATCCATGCATATATTATGTTAATTATTCTAATTATGCACGAATAAGTTTTCACAATGCTAGCTACAAACATCATATAACAATAACGAAAAAAAAATTAAAAAAAGAAGGGGAAATAATTTATCATAATCATAATGATTAAAATAACTCATATCTTCTGTGTAGAAAAAAACTAAAATTGATAGCGAGAGAAAGAAAATGTTCGCCGCATGCCTCACTTGTTTTTAAAATGAAAGAAAAAGCCTTGACGTCATAGAAAAGTTTTGGCGCGAGAAAAAACTCATTTTTGTACGTTCATTATTTTTGTAAGAACAGTGAGTAAGGTAAATAAGGAATCATTGGCTACATTATTACTTTTGGCATGTTCTTATAAAAGCCTTTCACCAACTGAATTGCAACTGGTGCTTTTATTTATTTGATCTTTTTCTTTGTTTGATGATCAAGTTAATTCATCTGATCTTTCTCAAAAAAGGTGAGTTTATACACGCGCTCTTCATCAAAAAACGTCTTTCCTACTTTACCACAACATTGTAAATTTTTGTTTATAACCCTGTCTCAATCCAATGCATTTGGTTGGTTTAATCGGAGAAACGTTTTTTTTTAATAAAGAAAGCAAAAAAGTTACAAGATATTCAATTCAAAGCATGGGCAAAAAAGTTTATGTTTTGATTTGATTTGATAGTTGAGGTTAAAATATATCCATACTTTATATTGATTTTCCAGGAATACAAAAGAAGGAATTAAAATATGTGATTATTAAAACCTGAAAATGCATAATTAGAATAATTAACATAATATATGCATGGATCGTGCATCGTGCATCGTGAATCGTTGGATCGCGCATCGTAAATTACACAAACCGGACTCCCCTAGCGATTTTCAGTACCTGAAAAGACCGGTCAAGACCGTTCGGCCAAAAAGCGGTAGAAAAGCGGCTTTTTAGCGGCCAAGATTTTACTTTTACCGGTCCCGCCTCTTTTTCTATTGGTTATGGATCGGCCACTCTCGTTTCACTTTAAAGCGGCTTTCTAAGCGGCCTCTGTCTTTCACGGCCGCGGCCCGCTGTCGATCGGGCTAAAGTCCGGTAAAAACCAGTTCAATGCGTTGCCGCAACCGAAAAACAAACAACTTTTGGAAGCTTAATTTATAAACAATCTCCAAAGTTTTTCCCCAGGGTTTACCCTTTTGAGTTCTTCCTTTCTTTCTTTCTTGCTTTCATCTAAAGATAAGTTAAAGACCTGATTATGTTACCTTTTAATAAAATTAGACAACTGTAATAAAAGGGCTGATCCAAAAAAAGCCTCTTTTTATATTATAAACCATTTATATTTCTGAAGTAAGACCGTTCCTTGTCTTTGCTTTGTGGTCTTCATTTGTGCTCAAATTATTTTCTTTTTACTCTTTTCGTTTTAACGAAAGACTCTTGCCCCACTCGACCTCCTCTAGTATTTTCCTCGTAAAAACAGACCCCTGCTCAGTTTGACCTGTCTATAATTCGTTCCTCTCTGACTAAGCACATGCCCCTGTCTCAATTTGACCTTTGTGACCTCCTCCAATTTTGAATTCTCTCGTAACAGAAAGGCACCCCTGTCTCTCTTTGACCTTCGCAACTATAAGTTACCCCTACCTCAGTTTGACCCGCCTGTTTAACCCTCTTCTGTTATACCAACTCTGTTCTTTATTTTATATACCGTTTGCTTACAGCCTTCTTTCCTCCTAACCAAAACAATATAGAATATAAATTAATATTACTTTTTCTTTGTTTGCACAGTACTAAGTCTTTTTACTATCATAGTACTTAATCTCACTTGCAGCTATAATAACTGTATTATATAAACAAAAGAGATTAAAACCCATCACTACTCTTCGAACTTTTTTCTTCTTCCTCCTTTTTGTTTTGATTTTTAAAAAAGTCTGTCACAACATTCTTTAAAATTTCGAATGCTTTTTGTCTTTATTCGAACGTTTTGAAGAGTTTCGAATGTTATGATAAACATTCGAACGTCAATATTCTTGACATTCTCGACAGTCAATAAAATATAAAGACACCAGATAATAAAACTATTTTGCAGTCATACATAAAGCCGGCAAACGAAAACAGAATAAAAGCGGCCAGCAAAAACAGCAAACCAGTAACTTGGCCGATTTATAAAGCCACTAAGGCCGCTTTAATAAGCCGCTTTCTGTAGCGGACTTTTATCGGCCTTTTTATATGGCCCGAACGGCCTAAGCGGGCAAAAAGTCGGTCACGGACCGGTAAGAGAAAGTGCGGTCTTTGGTCCGATCGGCTTTTCATGTACTTAAAATCGCTTGGGGAGTCACATATTCTCAGGTTGGTCAATTGGTCTTTTTAGGGCAAAATAGGCTGTATTGTAAACAGAAAATTCTTTCAACCGCAAAATTTAATTCCGCGAAATTCTAAATTTCCAGCTGTGAGTCGCAAAAAAATCCTTCCCTTAAAGGTAGAAAAAAAAAGAGCACGAAATTTGAGAAATTGTTTTGTCAATTCTTCTTTGTCTCATCATAAGAGTGTCTCCTATCTCAAAATTCAAAAATTCAAAAATTCAAAAACTTATTTATTCGCCTGCATATCATTAAAAATTTACATATTTAAGTTTGT
>NW_027103451.1:0-2152 GCF_902728285.1 Clytia hemisphaerica | reverse complement strand
AAATGAGATTGATAGATATTCTTCGTATTCCATGGATATATCTAAACCTCTGAGAGATTTTTTTTCAGTAAAGATTTTCCGGAGATTTTCCTCAAAAGTTTAAAAGCATTAAAAGCACTTTTTAAAAACCCCTCTTTCTAAAGCATACACAAAACGTTCTATAAGAACACTTTATGAACGCCTTCAAAAATCCCCTATCTGGAAGCATTCGGAAAACGTTCCAAATGAACACTTTACGAACGCTTTTAAATATCTCCTAACTAAAGCATTCTGAAAGTGTTTTTAAAGAACACTTTAAGAACGCTTTTAGAGATCTCCTTTCGGAAGCATTCTGAAAGCGTTCTGGGAGGAACACTTTAGAAACGCTTTTTTATATTAAGCTTCAAAAGTGTTCGAAAAGCGTTCATTTCGAACACTTTAGGAACGCTTTTGAAGATGTTCTTTCTAAAGCATTCTGAAAGCGTTCTTTACGAACACTTAAGGAACGCCTTTTAAAATATTTTTTAAAAGCATTCGAATAGCGTTCATTACGAACACTTTACGCACGCTTTTATCTGATCGCCTTATAAAGCATTCCTTAAGTGTTCGCAAAGAACGCTTTAGAAACGCATTTCGACAAAAATGCATCCAAATGTCCAAATAGAACGCTTTTCCTGATAGTAGTGTTACTTGACTCTCAAGCAAAAAAATGCACCGCAAAACTTCTAAAGGGATTCATGAAAAAATAACCCGGAGCTTTTTTAATGAAATTAACATTTTCAAAAACTTTGAGAAATTGCCTAAAATTTGAGCCATAGATGAATAAATTTGAGCCAAGCCAACCAAACCAAGAAAGACCAAGCCAAGAAAACTAATTTAATTTGAAGGTCAACTTCCCAAGAAAAAGATCTACGGGGAGGTGGAACCCACCTAGATCCGCGCACTGCCGGATAGGCTATCTCCCGAAAAATTTTGCCGGACCTCAAACAATGACCCATTTACATGTGCGTATCGTAATTGTTTTTACTTTAGCGTATAGACAAGGCCTTAAAAATCAAAGCGCTGTCTCGGGAATTGAATGACAAATTTTGGTTGGTTGATTTTGGCTGCTGCACGTTTTATTTTGTTTCCAACTTTCAAGTTTTAATTAATATTGTCTTGCGAACTTGATTCAGGTAACTCTCATCCTTGTTGTTGAAATGTATCCTGTAGATGACTGATGTTGTTTTTTCTGAAAGCTAGATTTCCTAGTGTGACTAACTGGCTGATGAAGTCTTAATCGATAAGTCTTGAAATTTTACAATGTTGTGGGAAATACTAAAACACTATGAATAAAACTTTTTTTTTGGTAATTGGGCTAGGAATTTGGCTTCAACTCAAAATTTGTATCTTTTTTAGAAATGTAAGCCACACAAATTAGATAAGAGATCTTAGAAAAATTGAACTTACAACAAATTTTTTGTAATTTTTTACACCTACTGGTGTTATACTTAATGATTGAGTGCCAAAAACTTAAAAAATATGAGACATAAAATTTCATCTATATTTCACCTATTCACCTATATTTTCCTTGTGTAAGCCACATTTTTGCCCACTTAACAAACTGTAAGCCACAAATCAGTGCAGCTAATGAAAAATTTAGCCCTTTGCTGGCAATGCTGAAAAGAAAGTATATTTATGACTGTTTCCATTATTGAGAACTCAGCCTTCAAAATTTTTTGGTAGGATAAGCCACATGACCAGTAAGCCACATCTTTTGCCCACACTTCATTTGCTTGTAACTCCCCTTAAGTAAGCCACAACAATTCGCCCTTTACGCAATGATAGCTAATTTCCGCAGCTTAACCATCAAAGCAATCCTAACTGTAAGCCACATAATTTTCCCAAGTTATGGTTAATTTAGTGGCTGACGGTAAAAATGTCACAAAACAGGGGTTTATTTTTGATTGGGATCTTTGGTTATTTTGGACAATTTTTAGGGCTGAAATTAGAAAATCTTTCAATCTTTTGTCTTCATTATCATTTCGTCATTATTGCCACTTTTCAGGGTGAAAATAGGAATTTTTTTTGATTTTCCTTCCGAAAAGGCAGAGGTACCAGGACCCTCTCGGCGCTCCTCCGGAAACGTCTGGAGCAAAAAGTGCTGTTTTTTTGTGCTCCAGAAGATTCCAGA
>NW_027103450.1:0-3791 GCF_902728285.1 Clytia hemisphaerica | reverse complement strand
TGTTAAACAGTGGACTAGGTTGGATGTTAAACATGGACTGGAGATAAACAGTGACTAGGTGGATTGTTTTAACAGTGAACCGGACATGGCTAGGTTGGATTGTTAAACAGTGGACTAGGTAGGATTGTTTAACAGTAAACCGGACATGACTATAGGTGATTGTTTAAACAGTGGACAGTACTGGATAGGTTGATTGTTAAACAGTGGACTAGGTGGATTGTTAAACAGTGGACTAGGTTGGATTGTTAAACAGTGGACTAGGTTGGATTGTTAAACAGTGGACTAGGTTGGATTGTTAAACAGTCGACTAGGTTGGATTGTTTAACAGTAGACTAGGTTGGATTGTTTAACAGTGGGCTAGGTTGAATTGTTAAACAGTGGACTAGGTTGGACTGTTTAACAGTGAACCGGACATGGCTAGGTTGAATTGTTTAACAGTGAAATACTTTCTGGTCTGTATTTTATAACATTATTAGGTTAAACGACATTAGGTTATATTCTTTAACAGTGCTCTCCACTACTAAAGAATCCAACCAGTGACCACGCTAACTGCACCTGATCCATTAATTGTTTTCTTTCAAGCAAAAAGAAAATACTCGCAAAGAAGCTGGGTAAAAACAATGTCAATGAACTCGAACTGTATCATGGGGGGGGGGGGGTTCAGGGGGTACCCGATTCCGCAATTCCGTCAATTTTTTCTCCAATTTCCGTCAAACCGTCTTAAATTGAACCAAAATTCCGTCACCGAAAATTCCTTTGAAATTCAATATTTTTGTCGAAAATTCCGCAAATTTTGAATATCTTTTACCACTTCCGAAATTCCGCAAATTCTTTTGCTAAATTCCGTTTTTCCGCACTAAAATTGTCTAATTTTCCGTCTCCGTCAGAGAACCCAATTTCTGTAATTCCGTCTAAATTTTCGCCAAATTCCGCCACTCCGTCCGAAAAAAGGGCCGATTCCGCTCCTCCGCCAACCATGAAACCCCCCCCTATCATGGGACAGATGCCGCAGCGGTTGATGGGATATGTAAACAGAATTTTGATTCGAGCATGAAAATTAAAAATGGAAGGATTTTCGGCCAAGGAAGTTATTTTGCGAAAGATGCTTCATACAGTTTAAATTACTCGAAACCCGACCACAACAACATTCGATATATGTTTGTGACTAAAGTTCTAGCTGGAAAATTTACAAAGGTAAATACAAGTTCTACATTCATTTTATTAGAGTTTCGTTTTATAGAGCATAGACAGGGTGTCTGTAAAAGAAGTATCCAGTCGAAACACAACAATGTAAATTATCCCTCTTTTTCTTTACATTTTTTATTAGGCACCTGAGAGTATTTAGAAATGATTACTCAGTGCCGTAGTAAGCAATTTGATATTGGGGCTTAGCTACCCCTAATCCCCCCCGTAGCTACAGCACTGTTACTCTTCGGCCATCTTACATATGGACCAACCACGAAGGGTACCAGATGACTACACTAAACACTACTCATTCCATCGCCGAATTTTTTGAGACGATGTTAAAATGCGGGGTCCTATTGTCAGCATTTTCAAAAGACGATGACGTCATCAATGATGCCGAGATTTTCACCAAAGATGACAATTTCAAGTCAATTGAATAAAGATTTCAAAAGTTATCGAAGATTTTCATTTTTTTTTGGGGGGGGGGGGGGGGCATATTCTTACTTTTTTAGACTTGACTTTTATGCAAACATGAGAAATGATCGATTTGAGACTTTTGAGTACACATTGGGAGCTAAAATTATATTTGTGCCTCAAAGATTTAATTTAAGTCTGACGAAAAACTCAGTTTGTTAACCAAGTACAAAAATGACTGTGATCTTATCAAAATCTGAGGAACTCACCCGATAGGGTATTCTTACAACTTAGTCCACTTTAATCCTGATATTCTGATAAAAAAAGGCGTGTAATTACTCACTTTTGTACCTGAAAGTGCACAAGTAATCAACAAATAATATTGTTTACCGAACCCACTTAAACAGTAGTACACAGTACGCTTCTTCTTTCATTTCAAAGGGAAATCCAGACTTCAAACGACCACCACCTTCAGATCCTCACACACTTTACGATAGCTGTGTCAACAACATTTCGTCACCTTCAATGTATATCATTTTTGAGCGTGATCAATGCTATCCTCAATACCTGATCACGTTCAGGTTGTTGAATGAGAATTGCAGGCAAAACATGACAGCTTCCAATGTAACCAACATAGTACAAAATACAAGAACCGCATCAAGTTCACGGATTCGCCATTTATCTCAAAATAACCAAAGAAAGTTACCGAACAGTTTGACGGCTCATTCCATGAGGACCAGCAGTTCGAATGGACATGTCCAAGGTCCAAGCTACCAAACCTACCAGACTAAAACTAATGCTTTGAACCATTCCAAACCAATAGCAACATCAAACCCTTACAATCTGAAGAATTCCTCAACACCGATAAATAATACCAGAAGCAACCCTAATTCTTCAGCTACACCAGCTTTATCAACTTTAGGGAATACATCTACTAATCTTTCTTCAAACCAATCGAGTTATTCCGCATCAGCAAATGCACCGAGTTACTCATCATTCGCAAACGTTACTATTAACAGTTCAATTTCTTCAAATAAGCCGAGTTATTCGACAACAGCAACAACATCAGCAATTCAAAGTTCAAATATGCCGAGTTATTCAACAGCATCAGCCATTCAAAGTTCAAATACGCCGAGTTGTTCAACAACATCTTCAAGTTCAAATACATCGAATTATTGGATATGTAGAAATTCCAATATTAGAAGCTCCCTGACAAATAGAAGCCGTCCGCAATCAAAACGATCTAAAAAATCGTCAAGTGCATCGAAAAAAACAAATAATTCAAACAAAAAATGTACGATATCGTAATCATGTCGTTGCTAATTAAACTTCCTATTTTACACTTTATAGAATTAAGAAACAACTCGAATAAAAGGTATATAGGTACCGTCAACTGCTCCAACTTGGGACGAGTGTACGCAACATGGGACTTGTTGATATCTGGCCTGTATTTTCACTTACTGTTAAATCTCTTTGACAACAAATTTGTTTTGATAACTTCACCAAGTTTATCAATCATACTTTCTGTCATAACATGTCACGATAACTTTCACTGATAGCGCGCCCTTTTTAACTTTTGTTTTCATTTGAAATGACCGGACGCCGAATGAAGAATTAGAGAACGCCTGCCGCCTAACCGCCTACCACCCAATGGGATTTCCAAATAGCGAGTGTGTAACTTGCCGCGCGAGTGACGTCAAACGCTCCATCGTTTTGCCACTAATTTGGTCTTCTTCGTTCCGGGCACTCCCGCGTGTTCCACTACGGATCTTTTTCATATTTAGATTTGAAAGCCTACTCGGTGCGATAGAGAAATCGTGTATTTTTTAATACGCGGTTCATTAAACTCAAATCAAATGACTTTGGAGGTTCGGTGAAATGGTGGTGGAATGGCCGTCCCATGTTGCGTAAGTTAGTCCCAAGTTGGAGCAGTTGACGGTACATCAAGGGAACTTATTTTGGCAAGGGCTAATTTGTGCCGTCACAAACGATTTGAAGTACAAATGAAATGGAGCGTTCTGACGTTCCTGAAAGTACTCGATCGTTCGTAAACGTTCCAGAACGTTCCAGAACGTTATCGACCTTTCGCAAACGTTCCAGAACGTTCGAATACGTTTCAAAGATTCAAATATTTAAATTATCAAATATTTTACTCATTCGCCGATATTAGTTCTCGCCAAAAGTAATTTTTT
>NW_027103449.1:850-25558 GCF_902728285.1 Clytia hemisphaerica | reverse complement strand
TCGGGTGTTTTGTCAGGTGCTAAATTTCTAAATTTGCAAAAACACCCGACAATAGCGCACCCGACAGTCGGGTGCTAAAATTCCTAACTTTGTTACATGTCTGATGCTGTTAAAAGCGCCCAAAAAGTGCACCCAACTGTCGGATGTTTAAATTTCCAACTTAGGGGTCAGTCACAAATCGATTTTAGGTTAGAAGAACGTCAATTGACGTTTTAAAAGCTGACCCACCCACCCACACCCAAAAATGTCAAACACCTTGATATCCCCGAAAATCGATAAAAACTGCCTCCATCGCTGTTTCGTCAGCCATCTTGATTTTCACTACGGCTCGCATAATTTATATTTAAAAAAACAAAGAAACAGAGTTAATTTCTAAACTTGTTCACAAAATTCCTGTAATTAATTATCTCCCTAGTATACGTAGCGACAGAAAGAACGGCCATCTGCAAAAATTCAAGGGCTGTTCGGGCCGTCAAACAAAGAAAAGACATAAACATCGGGCCGTTTGTTTTGGTTTTCAAAACAAACGAAGCGATCAAACAGAAACATGGCGAGAAGTAATATTTGGCATGGAATGAAAAATCGATGTTTCTGAAAAACGTCAACGACCTTTAACCCACCCACCCATATACGTCAATTGACGTTCTTCTAACCTAAAATCGATTTGTGACTGACCCCTTAGAACACCCGACAATTGCACCGGCAGGGTCTTAAAATTTCCCGATTTCCTGAAAAAGAATTCAGGTTTTGGCAAAATTTCATAATTTTGAAAAATTGGGACAAAAAATTCGCCAATTTCCCCGATTTGCCGAAAGAAATTTCCAATAAAATCGAATTTCGCGGGAAAATTCCCCTGCTTTACCGATCTTCCAGTTTGGAAAAATTGGATTATCGGAGAAAATTTTTCCGACTTGGAGCTCTCCTGCATTTTTGTTAGGCAAAGTTGACAGCTATTAGACAGGCAGCTGAGGTCACAAAAAAATTGGACGGGGTGCGAACAATCCCAAACCAATTGAAAATATACAACCTAAATATCTAGAAACCATCAACCGGAGTTGTTGAAATTACTTACCGGACGTGTCCGGTAATATTTTAGTACCTGATGACGTCATGCGTGCCCATAGGCTAACTGAAAAAATTTTGAGCACCAACATAGACATATTATATACCGATCGAAGCGTTTTTTAACGTAGATTAAGAAAATGGTCAGTAACCATGTCTGAAAATTTTGCTATAAAAAGTTAGAACGCTTTTCCTTTGTGTCCGTACGTCAATTTTACCTGTCCGAGACGAAAAAAAAATCAAAAATTCAAACTTATCAAAATTGAAATCTAAGACCGCCATTCGAAAGCTCTCAAAAATCGATATAGAAGACTTTTAAGTGGATATATATGATTTCTCAACCTAACTCGAGAAAATCGATCCTAAAGAAAGTGTAAATATGACGTCATCAAAACTTCGGAAGCTTGTAACTTTTTATTATCAAATTTTCAGACATAGTTACTGACCTTTTTCTTAATCTACGTCAAAAAATGCGTCGATTGGTATATAATATGTCTATGCTTTTTTTCATAAAAATTTTCATTTTGCTTGTGACGTCATCAAATACGAAAATATTTTTGGACGCGTCCGGTAATTATTTTTAAACTGTCCGGTTGATGATTTTGTGTTCAGAAAGGTCGTATCTATTGAAAACAACTGTTTAAAGTTTGTTCGCAAACTTTGTAGCTACTGCACTTTTTTATGTGACCTCAGCTGCCTGACTATTACCGAGACCGAAAGAAGACGAATGGTTGAATCTTCATAGGGCATCAATACAATGACTTTCACAATTGTCATTCGACCACAGCAAAAATCAGATTGAACAATTTTCAAAGCTAACCCAAGCCACCACGTTCAATTATGAAACTTTCGGTCATAATATAAAACGTCAACATGACTAAATTTAGAATGTCAACTATATATAGAAAATTAGGCATCGCAATGTCTTCTTTCACCGAAATGACAAGCTTAAAGTGAGTTTGGAAAAAAAGTGACGTCAAAAATAAAGCGATCGAATTATGAGACGTACCACCCCGAACACCAACATGCAATTGTTTTGCTTTCATCGCGACGTGTCGGTCTGGTACGTTTATAGGAATTTTGCGTATTGCTAGTACCAACTTTCTGGTACTATACCATCGAAAAACAGGTGAGTAGGAATACCCTTTTGAAAGATACCTCAAAATAGAACACAGCTCCACCACAGAGGAAACAAGAGACGCGTTATGTTTCAGACCATAACAAACCGTACTTACGTGTCTTTTCCGCGAAAAGAGTTTGGCACCATGCTAATTATGTAAGTGTTGAGGGTTCAAGTTATAAATTTTAGGAGCTTCGCAATTCTTCCGAGCGAAGCGAGGTAAAAAATTTTTCACTGTTTGCGAAACATTTTTAGTATTTTGCGATGTTGTTTGAAAGAAAATGCGAGAGTATCTTCAATGCATTTCTCTAGAAAAGCGAAGTAAGACTTAGGCTGTTGTGTGAGATTGTAGACAAAGCAAAGTTAGTGAGTTTCTAAAACAATAGACAGACAAATTAATAAAGTTTTGAAGTAGCGACTTGGTAAAGCAATAGATACACGAATGAATGAAGCAACAAAGTAGCGAGTTTATAAAGCAATAGATAAACGAGTGAATAAAGTAGCTAAGTAGCAAGTTTATAAAGCAATAGATAAACGAATGAATAAAGTAGCGAAGTAGCAAGTTGATATAAAAGCAGTAGATAAACGAGTGAATAAAGATGGAAGGTAGAGAGTTTATAAAGAAATGGATAAACAAATGAATTAAGTAGCAAAATATGTGTTTTCATTAAGTTTTTGAGCTTCGCATTTTTGAGTTAGGAAATCTTTTTGGGTCGCTAAACTTAAAATTCGCTTCGCATTTTGCGAAGTGTGAAGCTATAATTCGAACCCTGCGGTCAGCAAAATATTTATAAGCTCAAGAAAAAGAATCACTTTAGGGTTTCGTTATGCATCATTGTTTTATAATGTTTCTTTTCAAGACAAACCCTACTAAGAAACTGTTCAACTAATATTTCCAGACCATCTAAAAAGAACGACAAAGAACGACTATTTTGTCATTCCAAGCTGACAACGACACCATCTCTCCCAAGATGTACATAGATCAAAGAAAAACCAAGAACCGGTTAAAGTAATAATAACTTTAATTTTTCCAATGCAGCGGATGAAGGAAGACCTTTAAACGTCCATAGATGCATTTAAATACTGTAACAAAAAAAGACGAAGCAAAATTAAGATTTAAACATCAGTAAAAATTATCATCAAGATTTAAACATACAAGGAAATTTATAATACGGAAAAAAATTTTTCTACGAATTCATAAGAAATAAATACGGAATTTCAAAATATTGATTTTATTCGAATCTCTCCTTGAACTGTAAGTGTTAGCTGCGAAACTAGAAATGTTTAAAAACCGTTCACAACCAAATGAAGCAAACATATTCAACAAACAAATAATGAAAGAATATCTTCATCTTCCATGTCCTTTCACAAATGATGAAAATTAAAAACAGAAACTATTAAGAGTTCCTGAAAAAATACAGGATAATATTTAAGCGTCGTTCAAAATACATCACGACTTCCTCAAAATACTGATAAGACTCATCAAAATTTTTATAACTCTAACAATTATAACAATTTCTAGCTTTATGATGAATAGACTATGTCATATTATATGCGTAATCTCGGGATCCAAACCATAACGTTATAAAAACTATACATTAGCAAATGTGCTGAACATTACAATATTGAGAAGAAATCTTTGAGCCAGTGGAAATACCTCTTCCAATAGTTGAAAAGAATGCTATAATGTCTATCAATTTCTCTCGTTAAAAAATTAAAGTACCTTTTTGGTTTGTTTTTCATCAGTATTATAGGATTTCATAATATTTTAAGCTCTACTTGCATTACGTTTTAGCAAAATATACCTCACACCGCAATATCACAGACCAAATGGGATTTCAGTCGCAACATTCAAAATTCCCACTCATTATGAAAATCACCCATTCCCATTAGCTCCTTCGTTTTTGGGTCACTGATACAGAGGTGTTAGACCATATTTCTTTCTTTACCTAAACTACCTAATACAAAGGAGACTAGCCGTGCTTTATAATAATCTATCGAACTTTTAGCGACGTGCCCAATAGACCAACGTGCAGCACTGGGTTTCACTTCAGTAGCTTTAAATTATTCGTAGGCCAAAATAGTGTCTAAGTCTTTGCCTTGTGAGTTGATGAAAAACTTGTCCCCAGGCCCCAAAAATCAGAATTTTCAAAAAATGAAAAAAAAAACCAGACATTCACCCAAGGAACAAGTGTGCCAGATTTCAGCCAAATCCGACCATTTTTGAAGTCTCCAGGCTGCCCTGAAGTTTTTGTGACAGACAGACAGACACACAGCCTTTTTTAGATTTTAGCTCAACTGAAGTTGAGAAATGAAGTTGAGAATCATTGAAATACTAGGTTTTGAGCATTGTTGTAGTTTTCATGAATATGGATTCTCTCATTGGCAAAATCAGGTTTTTGTTTAAAGACGAAAAAGTTGCTAACAATGAAACAGTAGCAAAATGTTAAATCAATTGTCATCGAAAGGGGGGGAGTTCAATTCTATAGCCAAAACCATTAACATTTTCCATTACTATGAAAGAAGAAATCATCTCCAAGATTCATGCTAGGATTAATATTTCAATTAGCATTGGTAAAATTTGAAAAATGAAATTTATATCTTTGATGAAGAGATCCTAACAGAGAATCAGATACTGAAAGTCCTTGTTATTTTCTATCTGATCAATACTCAGCCTAAATTTCACATTTCAAAAACTCCCATCTACCAAAATTTCAATTTACACCAAAATAATAATTTCAAATATGAAAAGGAGTTCCTACTCTATCAGACAACTGCTTGAAAACAAAAAGATATATAAAACCAGAAAAAATGAGCAACATATCTGACAACATCATTTCCATTTTAAAGCATATATCAAAGACCTACTGAGAATATTGAAAAACATTTCAAACAAAGAAAAACTGAGCTCAAGATAAAACCGTTGAAGATCATATGAGAAATACAAAAATAAAAAAATAGGAAAAAGAAGAAAAGTTGCACAGTAAAAAAAGGGCCCATTTCATCAATTTGACAACAGTACCCATCTTTTTTCTTTGTCGAACCCAGTTATTTCAGCTCCTTCATTTTAGAGATCAAAGAAAGGAAAGGGGAGAAAAGTAAAAACACAAATTTTGGTGAGTGTTTAGCACCTGCCTTCACTGTGAGCTCGTTCAACCAACCCCATCTACCCCCATATAGAAGACAATTTTTTTAAAGAAGGCTATATATATGAAAAAAAAGGAGAAAAACTGTAGGCTTTCATTTTCAATTTCATCAAGAGAGAGAGAAGGGGGAAAAGAGAGAGGGGGGATCTCAATATTATATATTTTGTTGGTTTGATTCAACTCAAGTGTTTGCATATTTTATTAAAAACTCCCATCATTTTTAAACTCGTTTTAGTTTAGTTACTATATTTAAGTCGTTTCTTCATTTAAAGAGTAAAAAAAATATTGAAGAAAAAGAAGAGGCCCTCTTTTTTCTTTTTTTGATAGTCTCTTCGTAATCAACTTGGAAGAGGGGGTGGATTAAAGCATTAAAGTAATTGAAAAAAGTTGAAGTAAATTGAAACACGAGATGACCAGACGCCATTATGGAAAACGATATTTTCTTTATAGTACTTCAATTCAATACGAATAAAAAGTAAAGTAAGTCAAAAAAGAGTTCTAAAGACCGATTAACCCTTAACCAGGAAAATATTCATCACCTTTTTCTGAAAATATTGTAAACTTTCGTGAAGATATTAAGATCTCGGTTAGACTTATTACCCTGTGTAGTCCAGGAAGATGTTTTGTTTCTTGGTGATTTATATGAGGTAAACCTTTGAACTTTGTAAGAATGTTCGGATCTTAAAATGAAGAAATTCTTGCATGTTTGGGTCCAGAAAATCGAAGAACGAAAAGAAAACATATATTTACAAAATGACATCTAGTGGTCGGTGAATCTTTTATCATTTAAATAGAGTGGTAGCACTTTAAGGCCCCCTTTAAATAACGTCTAATGAAGATATCCCACAAATTTCATAAAGTATAAAAAATACCTCCTTGATTTAAAATAGGTTCAAACAGGTGTTCAAACTTTTCAGTGAATCTTGACCCTAAATAAGCTGAAATGACTTAGGGAAAGCATAATTAGATTGTTTGAGATAACACTGTCCCGCAAAAAACCTTTTGTATTCCTGAGTAGAATCTTCAAGTATTTTTGTCTATGTTTGTCAAAGTCGAGAAACACAATTTCTTAAAAATTCTTTTGCTTTCTTTCAAAAAGTCAATAACTGGTAACTTGAATATATCAACTTATTGTTTAAAATAGTTAGGCAACAAAATTTGAGGTTTCGCTCAGAACAATGGAAGGTATCCATATGCCAAATATCTATATGATTATAGAAAGTTCAAAGGTAGTGAGGTATACAGGCTTCTTCTTGCTAAAAGATGGTAATTTCTGCTTGTTATACAAGACAAGACTTATGTAATAATCAAAATTGATTAATTGCTTCTTAACATCAAAGGGCTCAAAGCGCGAAGGGTGAAAGAAAAACATCAACAATAAAATTTATGTTCTTCTCACACTTTTTAAATGCTTTTCCAAGAATTTAGCTGATTCTTTTGATACTATTTTCAGATTTTGATTTAAATTCTAATGAATAATTCAAAATGATAACGATTTTTACCTTTTGAATAGCGGTTTTTGACAAACAATCCGACGATAAAAAATCATTCTGAATCAATACTTCCATAGTTTATGTAAATTCCTATGAAAATTTTACGCAATGTTTTTATGTCTGAAATATATACCAATTTTTGGATGCTTTAAAAGTTGTTGTAAAGCCAGTCATGGTTAAAAAAGCTTATATTGTTGGAAAGATAACTATGAAAGTTAACAAGAATTCCTTCAACCTTTAAAAACTTTGATTTTGAATGTTTTTATTCATTCATTTCTTGCAAAGCATTTGAAATCTCTATATCGAAAAGATTCACACAAAGACTCCTTTCCTATAACCCCCGTCCACTACAAATAAAGTTGAGGACATTATAGCTGAATGCATGGGATTTTAGCGTTAAAGACGTCACCGAATTTGTAAACTTGAACTAGCTCCAAAAGCATACTATAAAGCCCCACACCCTTATCATGCAAAATAAGTCAATAGAAGCGAATCAAACTACGATTCAAACTTGGATACGATTGATGTTGTATCTGGTTGTATCTGTTAAATGCTTTTTGCTCCATTTTGATTTTAGAGCATTATCCAGACATTCGATTCCTATATAACTTTCAAATTTAAACGCGAAATCTTTTATGAAATTAAATTTTATATACTATCTAAAATAAAAAGTTTTAGTAAAATGAATGAACAGCAAAATTTGAATAAACAATTATTATATTGATGGAAAAAAGAGCATTAAATAAGTAACGACAGAATTGGTAAAGACATCTTCTTTACATTTGCATGAAGATTGTCAAACATTATACGTCAATCCAATCAAATATAGTTTAAATATTTTTAATTGCAGTCAAAACACGAGGCCAAAACGAAGAGAAAATATTTATCTCCAATTAAATAAAAACTTAAAATTGATGACAAAATTGTTTTGTTTAAAATTATACCAGTAACATTGTTTATACAAATTATACTTTTCGATTTATACTTCATCTCTCCCACCCTCTTCCCAAAGAAAACGTAAAACAACCAAACAGAATATAAATCGAACCAAAATTTCAATAACAAATTTTCTAAGGTAAAAATTTTAAAAAGAAAGATTGTGCCCCCTTTTCTAAGGCTCAAGATAGCATCAGTTCTTTTAACACGTTTTTTTATAAGAAAGAGTCAGTATATTTTGACAGAACACAAATACTCGTACTTATGAATTTCGAGCTGGAAAAAAATTCCAAAGAGTCTTCAAATTTGCTTTTTAGTGTCTATCTACTCTTTAAATATGTTCGTTCGTTAAGTTTAGTTCGAAATTGAGCCAAAATCTCTAATGACTCTAACGAAACTATTCTTATAAAAAAGCGTCTATGTTTGTGAAAAACTGGGTGATAAAAAGATGGATCGAAAAAATAAGCAATCTAGGGTCTTCTATTGGGGTTTCTTACCCCTTTTTTTAATTTGGAAAATCTATAATGTTTAGAAATAAGCTTCTGAGAAAAAATGAAAAAACCTCATTCTTAGACTGCATGTGATATTTTACTTACTTTTCAAACATAACCATAGTTTGTGCGTCTCTAGGTGTCCTTGATATATATAGTATAATGGTCATTGACCTCCTGTGAAATAAACAGTGAAATAAACAGTCATTCATTATTAAAACAAAAGTTCATATCAGGTATTGGTAACCATGGAATATAAAAAATGTGTACTGAAAATATCCAGAATCAATCAGTATATCGAAAACAGATTCTTGCAAAATATTAAGATCAAACGAAGAAAACATTAAAAGTATGTTAATAAAAACATTTAAAAAAGTGTGTATAGTTGAAAGATTTTTATCCTGTCAATATAATGATGAAAATATTATTTTCCTTTTATAAACTTTCTTTTTCGCCTGTGTGAAAAAAGAATAGAAACAAAATGATTAATTGATAAATCTGGGTTTAAGTACAGTATCATTTGATAGTGAAGAAAAAAATGATCAATTTAAAAAGAGAATAGTTAATTTGTCTCCTCGGGTCATCCAATTGAATGTGAGACATAAACTAGCAAACAATATTTTATTTTTAGGGGATACTGTACTGAAAAGAAAAAGCAATGTAACTTCAAAGATGGCCTCCATATTAAAACATTGGTGTTATACAACAAAGGTGTCAAAAATATTGCTTTATTTAAGAATGAAGTCATATACTGCAAATGCTAGTGACCTTCAGTATAAACGTATAGTAAATCAGAAAGTTTTGGACTTTTTTTAAAAGATGACGTCTATTTTGAGTACAAAGCCCTGATATCACTAAAATTACCAAAGGATTTAGGACGCCAAAGAACAAATTCTCATAATATTCTCAACACAGGGTATAAAAACATAATAATTCATGAATGCAACCTGATTTTTTTTAGATACAAGCATTTGTTGCCTGTGATTGATAGGCTTGATTACAAAGGTGTTTCAGCTTTCCTTCAGAATACTTAAAACATATTGCTAGCTTCTAAATGAATTGATAGTGGTTCAAAGCGATACATAGTTGTGAGATATATCTGACTGATATATCGACTGATATATAGACCGATATATCGACTGAGATATAGAGATATATAGACTGATATATCGCTCTACCGATGGTATAGAGCACTTTCTTGAATTGCAAGTCAGATTTGCAAATAGTTGTGAGATTGCATGCGTTCCAATATCAGAAGGCACATATAAAAATATACAAAATATGCAAACATAGGGTCCTCCAGGGTTCAGGTATCCCCAAAAAAATTAGGTACCCCCAATCATTTTGGTACCCCAAAAATTTTTAGAATTCTAAAGTAACCCCCCAACTTTGAGTTACCCCCTTTTTAATTTTTTTATTGTTAAAAATACAAAAAAGGATTTTTTGCTCTTTTGTCATTCCTGGGAAAATACTTCCATGGCGGCCAGCACTTCTTTTTCAACAAATTCAAGGGTGTCATTTTTTACTATAATTTTCCAGGGTTTCAAGAGATTTTTATATACCACAAACTTTCAAGGGTTTCTAGGGTTTTTTGTTGATCTTTGCTAGTTTTCAAAGATTTCAAGGAAATATGTTGACAAAAGGAGAAAAGTTGAATTTTCAATTTTTGTGTAAAGGAGGGCCCTTAAATTAGCTGATAATTGATAATTTTACAACCACCCATTCTATCACCCAGACCTGCCAATCTCATATAATTCCAGTGGCACTTAACGGGTTAAAAGGTAAACCCCCTAAGAATGAGCGTGGAATATCCACTTGAGTCTCAGGGGTTCCAAAAGTATGTTTTCTCATTTTTAAGTCACTGGGATGTTTGTATCCCACGCAATGGGAAAAATTTTGTATTTCTGAAAGTTAAAATGGCTGAAAATGGCCACAAAATTTGGCATTTCAAGGGTGGCAAGGGTATAAATCTTGCATTTCCAGGGTACCCAAAATAACATTGACTTTTCAAGGGTGTTACAAGGGTTTCAAGGAATTCAAGGGTGATGACTTCATACAAAAACAACAGCCCCCACCTGAACTAATGAAAATGCAGGTACCCCCAAACATATCAGGTACCCCCTAAATTTAAGAATACTTCCAGGTACCTGGCTTTTTTAACACTTTTTTTTTTTAGGTACCCCCAAATCTCTGGGGGGTGGATCCTATGGCAAAAATATACAAAATATTGCGCAAGCTATAATTAAATTCTACCAAAACACCCCTGTGTCACAGACCCAGTAGGCCCCCCGGAAAATTTGGCAAAAAAATTGGCCCTGTTGGAAAAAAGACCTGACAATTTCAGTCCCACTGGGCAATTGACTTTACTTCATCCCTTTTTGAAATTCACCAGAAAAAATTGCACAAAACCATTACTCCACTTGATTTATTGAGCTGGGAACAGTAGAATTGCTATCCAAATTGGGATTTCAATAGAAACTTTCATACCCAGTGTAGGAAAAAAAGTTTCACTGGGGCTATGGGCCAGAGGTGTTATCAAAGACTTATGCTTTATATGCAACCAATCAATAAAAATGACAGTGTGATAGAATAAAAGCATTATTACTAAATTTATTTAACCCTTTCCGGACGCACGGGCCACGGGGTGGCCCATGAATCGTGTTCCTATATGACGCACGGGCCACTGGGTGGCCCATAGCTTTGTAAAAGATTTTAACTGTTTTCGCGCCAAAATACAATAACATGGTTTTGAATAATGATTATGAGATAAATTTCCCGTAACCTGCAAAAAACTGCTTTTCGATATCTTGTTTACAACTAGAATTATAAATTTTCAATGTTTGTTGTAAATTTACTCAGGCTAAATCTGTAAGGGAAAAATTGCTCAAAAATTTGGACAAAAAATCACTTTACTTAGATTCTAGGAAAGTTTATGACATGAAATTTCTTTTACCCGGTCAGTAATTCAATTCTCTAAATCATAATCAAAGTTCAAGACGTAAAGCAAATGCCTTGTACTCTATTTCTTTATTCAAAGTCAAAAATTTTGCTGTTCCAAAAAAAAATCTGTAGATTTTTCGGTTACATGACCAGGTGTCAGCCATATTTCAAAAAAATTTTTTTTTGGTATTTCAAAGCCTTATTACAGGTGAAATAAATGAGGTATTACTTATCGTGATATCTTTTATCAATCACTTTCTATTGCAATTTTAGTGAAGCCAGTCAAAAATGAAATTTTTGTTCGCGTCATATAGCCGTGAAATCATGCGTCCGGAAAGGGTTAACTAATCACTTTGATTTTCTTCGATCGAGGTCTATCAACATTTAATTGACAATTTTAATTGATCACTGTGATCAGTCTTGACTTTGATAATCATATACACTATTCCAAATTTGCTTGTTCTTGCCCAAAATTGGAGGTAAAGCTGCATAGAGATAAGAATGGGAATTCAAAGTGAATGGAACTGGAATAGAATCAGAGACGCTATTTTACCTAGGCTACGTCATATCTTCCTTTTTCCTTCAAGTAGCTATTCATCATCCCAGTAATACTTCGTTCACAGATCACTATACTTCTGCTGTGAAACATGGAAAAGCATGGTATTTTGTCAACTATGCAAAAGTGTCAATCGTTTCATATTGTCTATATTTCTTATTTTGAAGTTTTAATATTGCCCTTTATGAACAAACTTTTCTTGTTTTTGAGCTGTATGTAAGGTTTTCTGCAGGTGGAGATACATAAAAATGCAACAGAGCTTGTTAGATAATTCTTTTTTTTCCATTTGATTTATGCCACAGATCAGCTCTGCGTTTTAACTGGACTCCTCAACCTTTATTTTATAAAGGCACAGTATGTTGTCTATTGCTTAAGATCTATGGCTAATGATTTAGAGTGTCACAATAAAATGGTCCTTATTTCAATTTAGCCTCTTCTTTTTTTACTATTTTCCTGCCTCGGTGCCTCTTTTTTAAACATTTTACCAATTGAAATGAAAATTTTCTGAAATTCAATTTGGAGTGAGAAAGGATTGATCCATACTTTAACTGGGGATTTCTGGTCTTTTCAGTCTTCTCATTGAGTGGATGCAATACTTTTTTTCCTAATTTGTGAATTTAGTGCAAGGATCTATAAACTTTTTAGCTTGCTACTTGCGCATGGAGTTACTTGCCTGGAACGCTTTGCAATTCTTATAGGTATACATTTGTAGTAAAGTGATGACAGATGTTGCCTAAGGAAAAAATAATTAATACCACTTGCAAGTAATGTTTGCTGTAATGATTTACACATTCACCTAAAAGGTCTATCCTCTATCGAAACTAATTCAAAAAAGGACAAAAAGCCTCCTTACCGTGCTTGCCAATTTTGACAGATTTGTGTTTTTAATTCTAAAAAATGACTCTCAAATCATTGATGACACAAGAAATCAACAAAATAAAAGATCAAAGAGAAAAGCTGTAAAGTATGCAAAAATTATTGTTAGCTAATCTCAGGGATTTGCAAAACTCAGATAGGCTGCAGGCATCCCTGAAACTGGAGGGTTTTAAAACCCAAGATCCCGGTAAA
The DNA here is from genome assembly GCF_902728285.1 of Clytia hemisphaerica. Lineage (NCBI taxonomy): Eukaryota > Metazoa > Cnidaria > Hydrozoa > Leptothecata > Clytiidae > Clytia > Clytia hemisphaerica. The sequence continues at coordinate 12,746 of NW_027103449.1, read as the reverse complement.
TTTTCGGAAAAATCCTGAAATCCTGATGATATGAGCCAAATACATGTTCTCCTATAATGGATCCTTAAAAAAATTTGAACAGCAGATATGGATGAAAGAAAGTAAATTTAGGTGCCCCTTTGTTTTTGAGGAGTTCCTATCCTTCACTACACTTCTTAAATATATAAAGACTAGAATGATCTGAGATTAAAAGAAACCCATGTGACCTTAGTTGCAACTTGAAATATTTTCTCTCAAAATCAGACTTCTACACTTGGCAAAAAAAGCTGAAAATTCAAACAGCCCCCAAGCTGCCATTATCGATTTTTAGGACCCAAAATTTTGGGAATCTTAGTTTTTCCCTTTTGTCTATCAAATATCCAAAAATGAAGGCAAATAAATTTCATACTAATACCACCTGTCTGGTTCTTCAAGAATATGGCTTTTAAATTAAAATTGAAAGTTTGAAACAAAATAAAAAGTGCATCAGCCACCTAACGAACCAACCAAAATTTGTCCAAAATAGCGCTTTGATTTGTTAGACCTTGATGACATGCTAAACTAAAAACAAGCTAGATGCTGAATGGACCTACCTGATGATGAGAGTTAGATAGTAATGCGAGGATAAAAATGAAAAAAATTAGTCAGAAAATATAGCGTTTAGCGAAAATGCATAACGCAATAAATTCATCATTGATTGTTGATGGGGGGAGAGGGAAGGGTTGTAGGGAAAAAATAAATAGAAAGTTCTGGGCGCAAAAATCAGTTTTGTTGACAATTTAATCATGCTTGATGGTGAGCATTGTTATCAATAATGTTTTTGAGTGAAAAACATAGAAAAAATATAAGGAAAAAATCCAATGAAAATCTGCAAAAACGGCAATTTCCGGCATTTTCAACCGGAAAAATTTTTTTCTCAAAAATCGAACTCGGCCGTGTTTTGAGCATTGCGATTACGCATCTTTCTGCAAAAAATCACGAGAAAATGCCAAAAAACTGGTTTTTCTGGCATATTTCCAGCATTTTCGGCCGGAAAGAAATGTTTTTTGAATATCGGGCTCCGTCACATTTTAGGTATTGTCATTTTGCATCAGTGTGTAAAATTTCATAAAAAAATATAAAGTACAGCTCGAGAAATTCAAGAAATACTGTCTTTCCGGCGAAAATAGGTTGTTCCGGCGATTTTTAAATAGTTCCGGCTTCAAAAATCAATTCTATTGAAAATTGAAACATGCTTGATGGTGGGCATTGCTATTAATAATGTTTTTGAATGAAAAAACAACCAATTATAAGGAAAAAGTCCAATGAAAATCTAGAAAAACGGCGATTTCCGGCATGTTTCCGGCATTTTCGGCCGGAAAAAAAATTTTCTCAAAAATTGGACTTGGCAATGTTTTGGGCATTGTTAATACGCATCTTTGAGCAAAAAATCAGAAAAAACTAATGATAAAATCTTGAGAAAATGCCAAAAAAACAGTTTTTCCGGCATTTTCGGCCGGAAAAATTTCCTTTTTGAAAATCGGGCTCCATCACTTTTTAGGGATCATCATTTTGCATCTTTGTGCCAAAAATCAGAAAAAACTAATGAGCCAATCTCGAGAAAAGCTGGTAACAGACGGACGAACGAACGAACGGACACAGGTTAATTTATAGGACCTCCACCGGGGTACCCGGAGGTAGGTCCAATAATTTGGCTGGCAAAATGGGTCAGTGTTTGAGGTCTGGCAAAATTTCTGGGAAATAGCCTATCAGATGATGCGGGATCTAGGTGGATGTCTTCTCCTCTGTAGATCTTTTTCTTGGGAAGTTGTTCTTCAAATTAGTTTTTGAGGTTGGTTCGGGTCAAATCTTTTCAACTATGGCTCAAAACTTAGGTAATTTCTCATAGTTTTTGAAAAGGTTAATTTCAGCGCCTGTTTATTTTTTCATGAATTTACCCTTTACACTGCTGTTACAGCCAAGCATTCTACAGAATATACCTGCTTAAAAAAAAAAAACATTGATACGCGGTCGAATTTACTAAACTTTGCCAAATTAAAACGCGGGAAATCATCATATGACGTATGACCGACCACGGCTCCCGTTCAATTCCAATCGTATTCTGATCACGTGATATAGCTTGATGTTTTGACTTTTTTTAAACCAATGAAATCATTTTTTTTTATAACGCACTAAGGCCTTTCTAGATTACCGCGCAAAAAAAACCTGGGTCAACATGAACTGCCTGCTGCAGGAAAGGGAAATGGTTTTGAGGAACCAAATATATACAAAAAGGTTTTAATATTATCCAAATATTACGAAAACAAGTGACATTTACATGATTGATCTTTATAAAGTTTGATTTGACGGTTTGTTGTAAAGAAAGTTGACTCCCTTGTTGGTTTTATAATAACTTATATTTTTGGATTTGTGAGAAGACAAATGTTATTGTAAAAAAAAGTCAGTGTTCACTCTGCAGCCATTTTGATTTTTTTTTTCGACATCTGTACTCAGAAATTTTGTGACCTTTAAAGAATCAATGATTTTGCCTGGGTGAACAGCAGTGTTTAGAAGTGTTGCAGCACATTTTTTTGCTTATACCAGTGAAGTAAACAATAAGAGCTTTCGCAGCATTAATCTTCAATACGCGTTTCAGCTAGTGTGACTACCATAACTGTCTTTCAAATATGGAAACCAAAACTGTAATAGAAACACTAAAAAAAAAACTCTCAAGCCTCTTCACTCAAAACAAAATTCTCAAACAATATTTAATACACAACATATCTTCCTGCTTCAAAACCTAGCTCTACAACACTGCTGTAACGAAAATCAAAATAATTGTTTAAAAGATGCAAAAAAGATCTCCCACACTGTTGAACGTTTTGCTGTTGTGGAAGTATCAGTTGCCTCAAAATCGAAGAACGACCAAGTGCTTTAATATCAATAGGGCTTCACTCCTCAAACTAATTTTTGACTTGAAAAAAGAACTTGCCTCACAAACAGGTACGAGAAGCACCCTTACTTTTAGAGGAATGGCTGCATCCGACAACAAAAGTTATCACAAAACTCCCAAAGTTCTGGCAAACTGTCTAGCACACATGACTCACACATGTCTGATTTACATCAAAATGAAAAACACACACAATTCTGTGTGTCCGCCTCTGCCCCTCCTGCTGACTGGTCACTGACTGGTGTAAAAAGTCCAGAAAACATCTTAGGGCGTTCTGAAACGTATCTAAGGCTCTTAATCTCAAGTTTCATATCTTACAAGAAAATGAATCTTACTCTTACTGGTGGTCTGCTCAATGAAATCAGAAGTGGAGGACTTGAATTGAAAAAAATATCAGCATGTAGTCAGCCATGATGTTCCCGCCAAAATGAAAGTTCGGTTTCTATCTTGCAAAATGATGTTTTACGTAGGCTGCTCGCATCCACTAACGAATCCGTGCTTCTATACTACCTGCGGTTTTGTAGAGGTCTGCGATTCAGACTATGTTTTACGGGGTTAAAACAAAGACTCAAAAGCCGTAAATCGCTGATTGATAGATAGTACAAAAGTTTTAAAATTTTGTTTACGCTGCAACAAAGCCCTATCTAAATGGGCTATTTTTCAAAGAGGCTAAGACCCTACACACTTTTCAGTATTCATTCCGCCTCTAGAGAAGGCCTGAAGGCCCAGGCGTCGGCAGTGTGCAGAGTGTGATGCGTATGTGCGTAGGCCCAAGCCCGGCCTTATACAGTCAAGGACTATTGCAAACTAGGATAAATTATCCTAATTAGGCTTTTTATCCTAAATAGGCTAGAATATTTATCCTAGCTAGGATAATTNGCATCATCGTCTTAAATATCAAATCGCAGCAGAGGACCCTGCCGACGCACCGGACTGTCCGGTGTATTTGTCCGGTGGCAAAAAGTATCCTTTCGCTACACCGGACGCAATAAGTCCGGTGTCAGTCCGGTGTTGCATGCAGGGAATTTTGGACGCCGGACATTTATGAAACGAAAAATTAAGAAACACCGGACGCACCGGACTTGTCATGTCTGGTGTGTTTTGATTGTCCGGTGGGAAAAAATAGCCTTCTCCGACACCGGACATCCGACTTCCTTAAGTCCGGTGTAGAGATTGTCCGGTGGTAAAAAAATTCTCATTTTACACCGGACTTTCGCGTGTCCGGTGTTCGTTAAGTCCGGTGCGTCGGCAGGGTCCTCGCAGCAGTGGTGAAAAAACTCCAATGCATCAATTGCAAATCGATAATCGTGCACCGTCTGGATTTTTGTCCATAATTTGTTGAAAGATACTTTCATCTTACTTAATGAAATTCCAGTATACGATCTAAAAGTTCATCGAATATTGTTCATCACATTATCGTCTTCAATCGAATTGCAGTGAAAGCCGCCATAATTTGGTGAAAATTACTTCTCTCTTCTTCTTCATTACATTTACATAGGAAATGTATACGTTAGGATACGTCATCCAATAATCCATCCATAACTTTCTCCAAGCCCAACAGGAAAATATGTTTTTTATTGCAATATAACAACAAACCAAAACAAACAAAGCAAAAAATAAAAGTCTCACTTTTGGTAAAAAATAGTTCATAAAAATCAACGAAAACTAGAGCAAATAAAGTCTTTACACGATGCAAAAAGGCATGTCCCTGATGCAAGAATTAATTTGCCAAGTTAGAGCTAATTAAAGAGAAAACTTGCATGCCAGCATGCAAATGATCAAAAACACTATCGCTTCGGTAGCCATCTTGAATAACCTTTTAATGAATCCGATCGGAAGAAAAATAGGAAATCGGGGAATTCTACGAAAAGTAGTTTAATTGAGCAAGGCTCTTGTCTCTGTTAACATTCACATGCGTGAAAAAAACACAAAATAAAAAATGAATGATCGAGAACAAACATGAATAATCGAGCCGGAAAACTGAATCGTGAGATTTTCCCTAGGTACTACTCATTAAGGCGCCCTTGACGGGCGCAATAACAAAAAATTAATTGCCCCCGCAAGGAGCGCAGCGACTGAGGAGGCATTCATAGCTTCATGCAATATGTTGGACTGGAATCTCGATTTTTTGCGAATTGTTTTTGTTTTTGTGTTTGCGTCGTAATCGGCTTTCCGGCCAATTAAGTGTTCCGCAAAAATATGGCGGTAAATTATACAGCGGTAAATGTTATATATATTTTCATGTTACGCTATATGCTATTACCATTATTGCGTATTACATTTTATTAGTTTTGATTTAGTATTGAAAAAGCTGAAGCGAGTGTTATAAATGCAAATTATAGAAAAAGTATAGTGATTACACCATAACACGAATTACAACTGATTACAATATTACTTCTGCAAATCAAAACAAACAAAATGGCAGACTGGTTATGATGATTCATTTTGACTGGAAAAATGAAAAAGTGTTTTGTATGTCAAATTTTGTTTCTTGTCTTTGAAACTGAATACTAAATACTGTAATTTAGTCAGAAGTTCATTTCAGCAATGATTTCAATTCTTTTTCTTGGAAGTTTTTCAGCTAGAGTTTGCTCAAGTTTTCAAATGTACATTTGATATTTTTGTTCAAACTATAATTTATCTTTGTCTGTTATTATATATAAATAACTAGCTTTATTGTTTATAGAGCTTCTTGAGCTTTAAAGACCATCATATGGTCGTAACTCGAGAAAGTCCTTCTTAACTTGGTAAAACAAGATACCGGCAAAGTACAAAAAGGTTGAATGTACACATAAGTAAAGTTGAATCCAAAAGTGGTTGAATGTGCTGAATGTCAATCAATGGTTTTTTTTGGTCTTCAAAATAGATTTACCTTACTTAGAGTGTTTTCACTGTTTGTTCAGTGTGGTAAATCTATTTTAAAAACCTGAAAAAAGTTTGTTTACATTCGTTTAACTTTGCATGCGCACGTTCAACTTTTTCATGCAGTTGTGATAGCCTTGCCTTAATAACTTACGCTCCAGGAGTTTGGTGAAATAGCTCCAATTTAACGGTGGTTAGACTAGGCACACAGACAGTCGTACAGGAACACCATAAAGTGAGAATATATAGCTAAAAACTCAAAAAATCTAGTTTCCTGAAGGCCCGTCTCTTCATTGTCTGCACTGCAATCATATCTTAATGGCTTCAATCCTTTCAGCTTGGAGAAAAGATTGCGTCATGAAAAAGTACTATGCACTTGAAAAAAAATAGGCACATTTCAACTTTTCGACTGTACGTCTGAATGGACCACAATGACATTCCTTAATTTTTCTTTTGACTGCAATCACAGCGTACGCAGGTGGAGCCCGGGCCTTAACTAGGATTGGTCTATTTCAGATGGCGCAGAACTTTTTGATAAATTTGAAATTTTATACGCAGTATCATCTTATCATCTTACTATTGTTTATTAGGCAAAGTAGCAATAGCGAATTGTTGAAATATATAGCAGCCAATGAAAAATAAACAAGCTATTTCTGATTGGTTACCTTGTTGATTTATTCACCGCTATATATTTTGCCTACAATCTAAGATGTCTGCAGCATTATCGGAAAAGGTCTATTTAGTGAATGATCATGACATATATTGTTGTAAGAAAAAACAAACAAACAAGGAGATGTGAAAGTCAGTAAGATAATGATACCATGATTTTCAAAATATGTTTTTGAGAAGCTTTTCCAGCTTTTCCTTGAATTTTATTTAATTGTCAAGCTGCATGAATTCTTCAAGTATTTTGTTAATGGAATATGATTTTTTTTCAATCAATCAATAAACTAGCAAGTAGCTGTCGCTAAGAATGCCCCGCAGAGCTTCCTTTCGAAATATCCATAAGTAAGCAAAATAAATGAGTAGTGAAGGCATAGTCGGTAAACTTAACCAAGCATGTTAATTTTTATTTTTCATACATGTTTCGATTTAATAATCATCATCAGTGTTTTTAGTTCTAAAAATAGATAAATAAAAATTATATCATGTGTCACAAATAAATAGTGTATATACAGAATCAGTCACAAGTATAAAAATCAGCTTTTCAAAGTTTTTTGAATATTTAAAACCCCCCTCAAACGTTCGTTCCATAGATATTCCCTTTCAGACAATGTATATTTCCCCCTTGAGTGAATGCTTAAGTAAGCAAAATAACGCATGTGTAGGTTTTAAATTCGTTTTATCGATAAAATTTAAGTCGGGGGAAGAAGGATTAGTTTCAACTTTACTTTTGAGATGACATGCGATAGACGGTCGCTCACATCTCAAAAAGAGAAGTTATCGCTCACATGTTATCACAGCGGAAACGCCAAAAATTCTTTTGCTTGATTGATTTGATTCTTATAAAGTAGACACTTATAATAAAAATAAACATGCTCATCTTTTTCGCCATACTTTGTTTACTTTATAAGAACTAATTACAGAAAGGCATATTGCCTTAAATCAAGAGTTATTGATTTGATTCTTATAAAGTAGATGCTTGTAATAAAAATAAACATGCTCATCTTTTTCGCCATTCTTTGTTTACTTTCTAATAACTAATTACCGAAAGATATATTGCTTTCAATCAAGAGTTATTGATTTGATTCTTATAAAAAAATGATTATAATAAAAATAAAGATGCTCATCTTTTTCGCCATCCATTGTTTACTTTGTAAGAACGAATTACCGAAAGGCATATTGCCTTCAATCAAGAGTTATTGATTTGATTCTTATAAAGTAGATGCTTATAATAAAAATAAAGATGCTCATCTTTTTCGCCATAATTTGTTTACTTTGTTAGAACTAATTACCGAAAGGCATATTGCGTTCAATCAAGAGATATTGATTTGATTCTTATAAAGTAGATGCTTATAATAAAAATAAATATGCTCATCATTTTCGCCATCCTTTGTTTACTTTCTAAGAACTAATTACCGAAAGGTATATGGCCTTCAATCAAGAGTTATTGATTTGAAGTAGCAACAAAAGAGATATAATATTAGGTGCGCGGGAACATTTTTTAACCGCGGCGGCCCGCTCAGAATCGGAAGAAATAACATGAACATGAATATCATTTTGGCGAGCAAGTCAGCTACGTGAAGCAACAAAAGCCCCTGCGGGGCAATAATTAAATTAATCAATTATTCCTGATTATTTTTTAAGCTTTAATTTTTAAAGCATTAAAAGCTTTATAAGTGCATGACATGACCTTTCTGTGGGGGCATTTAGTGAAAGCTATGACTAGTATTACATACTAGGTCACAGTGTAACACACTGAGGCGACCGCGGTCAAATCTTATGAAATTTATGAATTTGTATAGTCGGGTCGAAAAACTATGGAGTATATTGTACTTTTTCCTTTAAAACTGTTTTATCTCCGTAATACTTTGCAAATACAGAAATCTAAGGAAGATAATTACTTTTTCCGAGCGAGTGTTATTCAGAGACTTCAAAAATAGAGAAACGAGATTGTTGATTTCGTCAGCCTTCCGTGACTTTAGAGAACGGATTACCGCGCGCAAACATGCGAGATTTTTCACCATACAAAACGTCTCTGAATACACCGCTCCGCGGTCGATAAAATTTTTCGCTGAATCAGCAAAAACGGCAGATTCTTTCATTTCTTTGCANGAACAACTTCGAACAAAAATCCCAATCGAACCAATCGAAGGTAATCGAACGCGATTGAATAACTGAGATTTGATTGTCGAACGTAATCGAATCTCAATCGAACAGCCAATTCAGACTGGGTAATATTCGATTGTGTTCGATTGCGTTTGAGGTCGTTCGAGTAAGGTTCGATTAATAATAGTTGACTATGTTCGATTGGTTCGATTGATTGTAGGACCCTGCCGACGCACCGGACTGTCCGGTGTATTTGTCCGGTGGCAAAAAGTATCCTTTTGCTACACGGGACGCAATAAGTCCGGTGTCAGCCCGGTGTTGCATACAGGGAATTTTGGACGCCGGACATTCATGAAACAAAAAATTAAGAAACACCTGACGCACCGGACTGGTCATGTCCGGTGTTTTGATTGTCCGGTGGGAAAAAATATCCTTCTCCGACACCGGACATCCGATTTCCTTAAGTCCGGTGTAGAAATTGTCGGGTGGTAAAAAAATTCTCATTTTACACCGGACTTTCGCGTGTCCGGTGTTCGTTAAGTCCGGTGCGTCGGCAGGGTCCTTTGATTGTCAATAACATTTGATTGATCTTTGATTTTGTTCGATTAAGATTGGCAGTGTAGACCTAAAGCTCCAAAACAGCATCTAATAGCATGAAAACCAGAATATGATTCTTCAATCAGTCTGGGAAATCCTCTCAATTGCAAGCTTATGTTCCGAGGCCGTAAGCGCGCAATTGCACGGTTATCAAAATGGCAGAATTTTTAAGCTTGTAATTACACGCTTATCGAAATTGTTCTGAAACAGGCGGTAAGCGTTAAGCAAGATTGACGGGTGACGGCTTTTGCGGTAAGCGTGTAATTGCACACCTAAAAATTTCCTATATTTTTGACACGCAATTCCTTCCGAAAGCTCTGTTGAATTTCAAAAGCCTAGGGCAGTTTTACTCAAAATTTATCGTAGAAGAAGATTCCGTAAAAATGGATTGCCCGTTAAACCATGCCTTCGCCCGAATTAGAGAATTCTGAACACCTTGAAATCCCTAAGCAATTTCAACCGGGGCGGGAGCGGGCGTAAATTATAACCATGCAATTGCGCGCTACCGCCCTCGGAACATAAGCGTGCAATTGAGAGGATTTCCCAGACTGTCTATGGGAATAGGCCTTTTCGCCTTTCCATCCGCCATATTGAATTGTATGCAAAAATTATTGTGGCCGAATTGCCGTGGTGAAATTCCCTTAGAAAGTATGCAAAACATATGCAAAAAGAAAGTATTAATATAAAACTTACATGCATAATTAGCATTATATTTTAAAGTGTAATCTTGTAGAAGAAAGAAAATTTGCTTTCTTTTGAAAACTAAATAATCAAATTCGCCCATCTTAAACAAGCCACTTCAAAACCATAATATTAGACATAAACCAAGCTGAAAAATCACCCACTAAGGTACAAAATAATCCTTTTCGGCTGACGGTAAATTATTCTCCTGGGAATAGAACCGCCAACCAAACGATCAAATCAAAACATCGATCTGAACCCGCTGAATGCGTGACGTCATAATTACTGCTTTCAGTTTGCGTGTTTTGAAAGTTGATGTGTGTACTCCGTCTTCGTGGAATTTTTTAATGGCATGAAAACAGAATATGCAATGTCTTTAAGAACAAATTCCTAAAAGGCTTTTGTTGTTCGATAAATATTTCTTTTTGGATTAAGAAATTCCATCTTTTATTGTTCTAATGATTATAAAATTTATTTATAAAATGCTTTGTATTGTTTAGTCCAGGGTAAGTGTGCATCGATTGTGCGTTTTTGTCTAGAAAGCACCAAATTTGGTACAGAGGTACCTTAGGTGGCAAGGATCATTTTGAGACTCTGACCCACCTCCAGAACACGTGTCTGTGTATTTTACAGACCAGAATGGCCCTAGGGTAAAAAAATTTTTCACCCCTTCAAAACATGTCATATTATATATCGTTGGAAAGCATTTTTGATACTGATTCTAAAAAACATCACAACATATATCCGAAAAAGGACTGGGAACGAGTTTTGCATCAAGGAAGTAATTTACTGACCAGAAAGGCTGCCAAGCGAAAAAAAAAATTTCCGCTTCAAAATATGTCATATTATATATCGATGGAAAGCATTTTCGATACTGATTCTAAAAAAATATCACAACATATATTCGAAAAAGGACTGGGAACAAGTTTTGCCTCAAAGAAGTAATTTGCAGACCAGAATGTCTGCCCAGTGAAAAAACACTTTTTCTTTCAAAACATGTCGTATTATACATCGTTGAAAAGCATTTCTGTTAATACTATCAAAAAACATATCTGAAAATGGGCTAGGAACGAGTCTTTGCACAAAGAAGTAGTTTACAGACCAAAATTACATCGGCTCAATAGCCAAAATAAACTCAAGAACTCAACAGCGATTGTCACAGCACAGCAAGATGAGCTAAGAACGAGCTTTTTGAAATGAATTTATATCTAATTAAAAAGATTCACTGAATATAAAACGAAATAAACTAGTCGATAAAATATATTAACTATATGTGTCACGAAAAAGAGTTGATAAAATATATTTGCATGTATGTTATATCAAAAACAAGCAAAAGGTTGTTCAAGTTTTCGATATCATCAACGATCACCACAGTCTCCACCACATTTACAAAGTTCTGTACATTTTAGGTTAGCCTTTTTACATTTGCATCTACCTTTGCATCCTTTCTCTTTATTATTACAACCACATTTTACAAGCTCTTTACAGATCTTTGAGGCTTCAGGCAAAGTTGTCCATTTAACATCATATTTGTTACCATTATCATTCCAGCCCCAGTTTTCAGGCTTTGGAAGATCTTGCACTGGCACAATCGATTGACCCCAGCAGTAGCCACCTTGATATACCATGCGTTTGACCTGTTCGAAAAGAGCATCTTGTGTTGGTGGAATACATTCTAACGACCGACCTTTGATTGCAAACAGGTGTTTTCTCAAGACATTGACCTCCGTATCTTGACTCGTTCGATCGTAAAGAAGGACGATAAACCTTTCGATTGTTGGAAAGGATGATTCAACAACTTGGATCGATGGTTTTCCAATAAGTGATAGAAGACACGTTGTCAAATCATCGAACTTTTGCCATGTATTCCAAGCATTTTTCTTTTTACCTCTACCACTGAAAAACGAGACTTGATCACAGCCCGTAAGAGCATGGAAAAGTGGGAGGCATCTACTTTTGACATCACCAAGACTTTTACAAATTGAGTGGATTGGTATCATGTGGTGATTCTTACCGACACCGAAAGATATCCACAGCTCCGATATGCCAAGTTGTGAAAACATTCCAACAGCGATGTAA
>NW_027103449.1:0-741 GCF_902728285.1 Clytia hemisphaerica | reverse complement strand
CCCAAAATGGCATAAACAAAGGAAACGTCATCAGAAAAAGTCCAACAAATTTACCGACTCGCCGACTCAATTCTACTCAATTTTCTAGAGTCGGTCGGGCGACGCAAAACGAAGATATTTGTGATTGCCGCGTAGAAGATATACTGTCAACTGCCCTATCTTGGGAGGATTGGTCGAAACATGGGACTGTTGATATCTAGCCTGTATTTTTACTTACTGTTAAATCTCTTTCTTTGACAACAAATTTGTTTTGATAACTCCACTAAGTTTATCAATTATACTTTCTGCCATAACATATCACGATAAGGGGTCACTCACATATCGATTCTTCCCACAACTAACCTCAAATTGATGCAAAGGCGTTGTTGGGGGTGAGAGTCTGTGACGCTTAGACATTTCACCAGAAATATCGATTTTTAAGACATTTATTCCATGACAAATGTTACTTTCCATATTTCTGTTCCTCCTTTCCTTAGTATTTCGTTCGCTTTGCTATTTCATTGAATAATTTTAACCAAAACAAACGGCTGCGCGAGTGACGTCAAACGTTATTGCAATATGCAATTTATTATCGTTATATTATTATTATTGTTATTCCACTATGGTCTCCTTCGTTCCGCCACTACAGATTCTTTTTATATTTCGATTTAAAAGCCTACTCGGTGCAAAAGAGAAATTGTGTATTTTTAATACACCGTTCATTAACTCAAATCAAATGACTTTGGAGGTTCAGTGAAATGG
>NW_027103448.1:104166-107790 GCF_902728285.1 Clytia hemisphaerica | reverse complement strand
CTCTTGTCTCCCGAATAGACGTCCCCCCCCCGCTAATTGCTAAGAGAGAAAAAAATTCATCCCCCGCTCTTATTAGACCCCCCCCCCCAATAATTAAATTCGAATAATTCAATATTTTATTACAGTGTAAATAGACCTTAAACTTGTTAAAATTTTCTTTTTTGTTAGTATTGGCTCTTATTTTACGTGTTCATTTGTTAAAGTTTCTTTTTTGTTGTTGAAATTGATATCAGTTAAAAAAAATTCTATTCCATCCCCCCGCTTATTAGAATTTAGAAAATTTTCCTACCCCCCTGCTTGTTCGGACCCCCCGTCTATTCGGGAGACAAGAGTAAAGAAGTGCTTTTTCATTTTTCCAGGGGGTAAAAGTTGTTCTTAAATCTCCAAGGGGAAAACGAGGAGTTTAGCTCGTCCACCTTCACTCAATTACCGTGAAAAGCACAGCTCAAAATCATATATTTACGCTGTGCCGACGAATCGAGATTCTATTCATCGCGCAATCAGCGAAGACAAAAGTAACCATGACGACCATCCAAGATCTTGGATGAGCGTCATAGTCGATATTTTTATTCCCGTCGTTGAAAACACAACTTACAAAAAGTCATCAATGCTTTGTAAAAAGAGTCAGTGATAAAGAATCATAACATAAAGTCTGTCTATTATTTCGATTCAATTAAAAAGTGACATTTCCATAATTAAAAGTTTAGTAATTACTGTTATACATTTGGGGATCATGTAAAACACCCCTGAGTCAGTGGCCCGGTCAGATCCACCCCGGTGAGTAGCCCGGTGAAGAAAATGCTCAAAAACAGCCCAAAATTAAGCCCCGGGGGAAAATAAGTCAACCCGGGCAAAAAGGCTAAAGGTTTTGGAAACCCAGGCAGGCTGTGGCATGAAAGTTTCTGTTTACCCCGCTGGAAATACTGAAAATTTTGATTCCCCCGGTTGAAATCAAGGAAAGCTTGGGTTACCCCGCTGTTGAAATTAAAAAGTAGAAATCTTAAAAAATAGAAAATGTATGAAATAGAAAAGTAAAACTTGAGCTAAAAACTTACTGTGTTCCACCCAGTTTGAAAAAATTGTAAACAAACTATGTAACTGGCTACCATCTTGCGTGTATTTACCTAAGTTCAACCGCCCTCGATACTTAGAGTTTAGGCGGCCATTTTTTGGAACATTTTGATTGCGTGCAGTTCGCGCGGCAATGGAATATTCTTACAGGCAAGCTCAAATAAAAAAGAATAACAAAACTCAAACTCTCTCAACAAAAATCTTCTTACAAAGAAAAGTGTATTATGTTCCCGAGCATTTTTTTTACACATTGGATTCTCAAAAAAAGGTTTTTGCTCTCTCTCTTCAATGTTACTTTAAACATCATGAATAATTTAGTAGTACCTTCCATCATTCTAGAAAAGGCGCGGGAAATTTTCATTCTATTTTTTCTGTCTGTTTTTCTCTGTCTTTTATTAGAACTTTTTGATTGAGTTATTCTTTTTTTTTTACTATCTCGTATTTTCGGGAGAAGACAAACCGTGGACCCCTGATATGGACCACCAATATGGACCCCCTTTAAATGGCGAGAAAAGCATTGTGGGTATTTCCCAACATTGAATAGGTAGTTATTTGTGCTATATTAGTCGTCCTGCCTATATAATATAAACATATTACAACAGTTATAGAGATAAATACATGATACATTCTGTTATTAAGACATAAATTCAGTTCGTTCAGCGTGATTTGTTCTATTGTTGAAATGTTGACACAAAGACAAAAACATTCAAAATAGGGTTACGACATAAGTTGGCGCCCCAAAATGGCACACCAAAATGGCACCCCAAATGGTATACCAAATGGCACAACAAATGGCATAGCGAATTAAAGGGCGTTTATTAGCAGCTAGATCAAAACGCAGGTCATAACACAGGTCAATTCTAATTACTGTAAAATACGAAAGAAAATGTTTGAAAAACACTTGTTATTGTCAAAAATATCATACTAAAGGTATTTTATTGATCTAGAACCTTTTTAAAGGTCAAAATATATCCACGTGCTTTCGCATTCTGTGCCGTGTATGACACGGACCTATAATGCTTGTATTATATATTACACCGATATAGGTGTAATATTACACATGTAATATTAGTTATCTTTTTAATGTTATATGTATGTTACATACATTGTATATAAAGTAAAGTGCACGTGTTTTAAATAGAAATATTTTAATCTCACCTCTAAACAGAGTCCCCTGACAGAAAATAGCTATTGCACAATCGCTTTATCATATCCCATTATATCCCTTGCATCACCTTGGGTATGATAACAAGAATTGATGAAAATAGCACCAAAACGATTATAATCTATAAATATTTGACTATTTCGAACTAGCCGATAATAAACGCCCTGTTATTCGCTATGCCATTTGGTGTGCCATTTGGTATACCATTTTGGGTGCCATTTTGGTATGCCATTTTGGGGCGCCAACTTATGTCGTAACCCTTCAAAATATTTATTATACCGAAAGTGATGTAGATAGTGTGAATGGATATAAAAAGACACCAATCAGAAGCTTGTGACTTCTGTTTTAGATTGATGCCACATGAGGCCCAAGTTACATTGAAGAGTTACATTTAGGAGTGTTCGAGTTGCTAGTATAACTTCCTCTAGAAAATAAAAGTTTATTATCATTGGAGGGACTTTTTATGTAGGCATCGGATCACCCACGAAATCTTTCTCAGAGGCAAACGATATGCGTAATATTATGAAAGTTCGAGTTACTTGAGTTGTAACTCGGCTCTTCATGTCTATCAATATCAATCTATGGTTTGTTAAGCCAAAAAACATCGTTCTATAGTATTATTTATTTGGGCAGAGCAGCTCAAGTAAAAAATCAAACTCAGCAGAATGTTAAGTTCGAATAACTCGGAATAAATCTTAAAAAGACTTACCGTCCTCAATGTGATATTGGAAGTGCAAATAGACATAAATTATTTCAAACTAGAGTTGCTCAGAGCTGTTTTTGGTATTTCTTGCCGTTTTTGAGGGTGTCCATTAGGGGTCCATATTGGTGGTCCATATTGGGGTTCCATATCGGGGGTCCACGGTTTTTCTTCTCCCCGTATTTTCTTATAATAAAACATTAGTAACTTCAGATGGTTAAAAGCGATGCCGGCGGTTGTTTCAGTGTGATTTCCACACTGTGACCTAGTATATATACCTTAAGGGAACACTTATTTCGGCGGGAACTAATTTGGGCGTTGCGGGAACTAATTTGAGCTAAAAACCTGCATATTATATACTAATTGATCAGAAAACTTCCCAAAAATCAGGTCTCTAAAATCGACCCTACAGTGCAGGAAAATTTGGCTGAAAATCGACCCTTACAGTGCAATTTTCTAACTTTTTTGCCCTTTTCAGGGCAAATTTCTCAAATTTGGCCTGAAAAATTTGGAATGTTTCCAAATTTTACAGCCGTACAGTGCATTTTTACCACTTGCCTCAAAAATCGACCCTTACAGTGCACTTCCCAAAGTCCAAAAAAACCTAGCCTTAAGGGCCGCACGTCCGGTAGGTCACTTACCTAGAGTGCCCCCCCCCCCCCCGGGGAACTTTATGCTGATTTAAGAT
>NW_027103448.1:89040-104156 GCF_902728285.1 Clytia hemisphaerica | reverse complement strand
GCTGATTTAAGATTAAGAAAAAGGTCAATGCTGCAATATCATGGTCTGAAAATTTTGCAATCTCGAGCTATGAAGCACTTTCGTTTTCAAAACTTAGAAAATGAAAGTACTTCGTATCTCTTGGTTGCGAAATTTTCAGACCATGGCAGGCGCCGCGGCAACTTTTTTTCAGAGTAAAGAATTTTTTTTTGAAGTAAAAAAATAATTTTTCAAATGTTTTGAAAAGTCAGTTAGAAAAATAAATTGAACTATGACGTTCACGCCTAAATCTAATCTAATTGTTTCAATTTCTCTTTTTGTTTGTATTTCTATTTTCTTTTTTTCCATTTTTTTGCTTTCTTGCAAGATAAAAACATTACCTTGCGCATGATATTCAAGCGCTTTATGAGCTTTATCTTCTTCAAGAAAAGGAGCTGTTTTAGCCAATCTAAAGGAGTGAAATTCTCAAAACTTTCTAGCCCGTCGGCGCCAACCATGGTGGCGCCTCCTTAGACACTATATTATGTGGCCCGACCACTTAAAATGTCGAGCCGCCACGCCTGCATGGTTGTATTTATTGTGAGAAATTTTTGGATAATTCATTTTGCCCAGATGCTACATGACCCATGGCCCGCAAAATACAACAGCAGCAATAGCAGAACGCCTATACTACTACGCAGAGACAAACAACATCTTTGACAGCAAACAAGCTGGATTCCGAAAAGGTAGAGGATGCGACGACCAGATTGGAAAAATAATACAAGCGATCCAAGACGGGTTCCAAAACCAAAAACCTATGCAGAGGTCAACATTGGTTCTGCTAGACTTTTCAAAAGCGTATGATACCGTATGGAGGGAGAAATTACTACACACACTGATAGACGATGGAGTGCCAATGTCAATTGTAAGATGGCTTGCTAGCTTTCTCCGCGATAGACAAGCAAAGGTCAACTTCAATGGTGCCACCAGCAAGAGTCGTAAGATAAAACAAGGTGTCCCACAAGGCTCAGTACTGTCTCCTATACTCTTCTTGTTCTACATAAACCAACTGGCCAAAATCTTACCACAAGAAACACTCAACGCCCTATTCGCAGACGATGTGTCAATACTCGCAACCGAAAAGACAAAAGAAGAAACAGAGAGGAAAGCCCAACAAACTGTCGACGTGGTCACCAACTGGGCCCAAGAATGGAAGATCAGTCTAAACGCAACGAAAAGTGAAGCAAGTTTCTTCAGCACATGGTCACAAGAGGCTACATGGATGCCGACCATCACAATTGACGGACAGCCCATAAAGAAAGAGAAAACACCTCGATTACTGGGGGTCATTCTTGACAGACTGCTCAACTTTGGCCCACACATCGATACCATCATACAAAGAACGGAAAGAAAGCAAAGAATCCTCAATGCAGTGGCGAACACTGAATGGGGATGGAACAAAGAAAAGCTCATCCAAATATTCATTGCACATGCATCTAGCACAGCTGAGTATGCAGCCTTTGCATGGCTGCCAAGCACCGCCAAATCTCACCTAGAAAGACTGGATCGAGCACAGAACAAACTACTTCGAGTGATCACCGGACAGTACTTGGCGACTCCAGTCGAAGCACTCCGACTGGAATGCGGAATTCCAAATCAAAACACAACCAGAGACAGGCTAATCGCTAAAGCTTCCGAAAAAGCAAAAAGACTTGATCACAACCATCCATGAAGTATTGCATCCCAAGGCTCAACTACTCATCACAAAAAACAAACAAACTGGAGAGCAAAATCTCACACACTACAACAATACCTGCCAACAGAAGTATCTAACAGACAACCACTGAACTACTTCCCATCTCCTCCATGGATGACGGCAGCCAACCTAGACATACTTGCTACCCTCCCAGGAGTTAACAGCAGAGAAGATGATATCCACACAAAAAGGAAATCTTCCATAGACAAGATCAAAGAAGCGGACGCTGAGATCACAATCTACACGGACGGCTCTGCCTCCGAAGGTACTAGAAAAGGAGGTTCTGCGGCAGTAATCACAAGGGGTGACCCCGAGAACCCAGAGACGATCCATGTCATCCAACGCAAAGGATCAGATTTTACCTGCTCGTACGAAGAAGAGCTGGACGCAATGCAAACAACCGCAAATTGGATCTCCTTAAACTGCGACCCAGAAATCAGCATAATGGTCTGCACGGATAGTCAGTCACTATGCCTAGCCTTATTAAGCTACAACGTCGAAACAGCAACAATAAGGGAAGCGCTACACAACAGACCAGGAAGAACGATCATCCAATGGATCCCGGGCCACTCAGACGTCCCAGGAAACGAACTCGCTGACCAAGCAGCCAAAGAAGCGACCAAATTAGAGGCAGACCCCAGACCAATATCATACAGAAGTGCCTGCACAATGATAAGAAGCAGAATCAAACACCCGACGAACCACCAACAATTAAAGAAGGTCTACAGTCATTTCTCGAAACAACGTGAACAAGAGGTTAAAACCAGAGCGGATCAAGTCCTACTGGCACAACTGAGAAGCGGAAAACACAAGGTCTTCCGCAGCTACCAACATATGATAGATGAGAGTATTGACCCCACATGCACCAAATGTGACAGCGGAGAAATACACAACCTCGAACACTGGTTCCTCCGCTGCCCAGATGCATCAGAAGCAAAACACGAAGTTTTTGATGAAAAAGAACTTGAGGTAGGCCTGGGACTTCTCACAAAGTGCCCTGAGAAGTCGATTGCCCTGGCGAAGAGGACTCTCTTCGGGGTTCAGCAATGACCCAGTATTCACACACACACACACACACACACACACACACACACACACACACACACACACACACACACACACACACACACACACGCACACACACACAGCAGCAGAAGCACATGATATGGGTTTTCTAGTGACCACTGAAATTGTTCAATCAATTCAAATATAGTATACATGTATAAACCGACTTTCAAGACCATGCAATTAATGTGATTTTTGTTATCAAAATTATGAATCGGTTTATGGTTAGGGATAATTTGATGTGCTTTGCTTCTTCCCAAACTCAGAGCTCAAACGACGTTTCTTGAACTAGCTGGGGAATATATAATGTTTTAAATTCATTTTTGATGGATGCAATGTATGTACGAAGTAAAGATACCAAGAAACCTAAGCTATGATTTAAAACAATGTGACACTGCCAAGAATTCATTTGCTTGATACCCTGGTCAGTGCCCCCGACCTAATAGTTAATACCCTGGGAAATGTTAAATGTTTCCATCAAAAATGTATATTTCTTCAAAAAATCAAAAACAACACGTTGTTTTATTCTCCCTCTTTGTGAGGCTTGGATGGTTTCATGTTTTTAAAAGAAAAAGTGTGGACATTATTATTGTAGTTAGTAAGATGGATGCCTATTCATTCAAAAAGTCAATGGATTTTAAAATTGTGGGATCTTTTCTTCTTCTATCATAACTTTTTAGCTACATACTTTTTATATGCAACGCAGTGAAGGGCTCAGGCCTCAAAATGGCCAAAAAAGCAAGTTGGCTTAGGCCCTTAGGAACCCTATACCTAAGGATAAAAAATTTTTTAAATAAGGAAACCCATTTTTTTCTTTTTCCACTCTGAAAAGAATGAAATCTTGCTATATTACGACCAAAAAACTGCTGTTTTACTTTCAACAATTTGAAATTTTAGGCCGTTTTTAGCCCATCTAGAGGGTCCTATTTTCAAAAATTTTCTTGACCGTCAGCGCTAATAGGTGGCGCCTCCTCACACACTGATGTAGCCGTTACGTCATAATAGCAAATATACACCACCCTTTTTTAAACATCCTAAATCTACCCCTGAATAGAAGAAGGTGCTGGTGGAGATTTTAGGAGATTTTAGGCTATCGACTCTTAAATTTTTACACTAATAAGAAGAATGATGGTTAAAGTGCATAGGACCATGTTATTGTTAAAGTGCAATTTCCTGCTGAAAATAGAAAAAATCGCTTATAATTTGTATTCACCCCAGAGAAAAGTAAGTCAACATTTTTGAACCCGGTGTATCTTTTACTCATGAAGAAAAACCCGGTGAGAATTTATTTTTTTGAGTCCACTGGGTCACTGAGACAGGGGTGTCTTTAAACGATTTTCAACTCAGGGTTTTGATAATAAAAACATGGCGTAATAAGTTTTTTAGAGATTTGGCAGATGATCAAAAGAAATCTGCAGGAATACATTTTACATGAAACTTTAATAAACTTGGAACATTTCGTTTTATTCAATTAACAAAAAAAGTTAGAAATATTTACTGGTCCTATGAAAAATGTTCATGGGAAATGAAAATAATATTAGATTTTGTTGAATTTCAATATTAAAAAGAGGTCGATTGTAATCAAGGACTACCTTAAAGGAATAAATTATGACGGAAATAAAATTTGGCGGATTTACCAGGAATTCCGCCATACGTCAAATTAAACTCCCCCCAAATTTAATTTATCTCATGTATTCTCCAAATTTGTGCTATTTCAGGCCTTAAAAACAGGTTTTTGCTTATTTGGTAACAATTTTTTGGCCAAAAATTTCCTTCAACCGCCAAATTAAATTCTGCCTAATTTCTTTTTTCTATCAATCTGCCAAATTAAATTCCTCTGAAAAAACTTTTTCAACCACCCGCCAAATTAAATTCCTGCCAAAATTTCTTCCTTCAAGGTATTATTATCAATTTTGTCAAGTCTCGAGAACAGTGAAGGTAAAGTACAATAATTCCAAATTTTATTTTTGCCTTTAATGGTTCCTAATTTTTGATTGAAAAAAGTTCCAAAAATAAATCTTGTTTTATCAGTCCTTTCAGCTTCAAAGTATCAGATGCTTTAAAATGAAACAGCTTTGCTCCAAAGAAAATGTGACATTTACAAAAAAAAAGCAGAGATATATGTATTCAATTTTTTGTAGTAAATTTCTCAATCATTTTGTATCACAATAACAGAACTTGAACTGAAAAGACATATATAATCTTAAAGTTCTATTCTGGAATTTTGACCAAAATGTAGTTGATTGCTATCTTTTGAAACAATGTCCAGAAATATTCATCTATAAAGTATTAAAATTTGACACTTAATACAGCTTATGAAAAAAATCTGTCAATGTTACTTTAGACTGTATTCCTATTTGATTTTATCCTCAAAATAGGTTAAAAACTGAAGACTCTATGGAAAACTTTCCAAAAATTTTGTTATGTAGCAAATCAGAACATGATGACGACAGTGAAACATAATCTTTAGCTCAGAATAAATTCAACTGAAATCCAAAAAAGTCTAACATGTCATAATTGATAATCTAGATGACAGATTTGTTATATGTTTGCATAAATTTTATCCCGATAAAAAAACTACTTCCAGCTTCAACATTTTTTGTCAAATTTAGTCCAATATACACACGGTACCATACTAGTTTGTATACTTTTTGACATTTACGGTCAATATAAATAAATTTTCAGTCTGGTAATAGGATATGTTTAAAGAATTGTTTCATGGTAAACATTAAAGAAACAGATTTATTTCTTTTTCAATACTTGAAGTTTCTTGCTTTTACACATTCATCAGTTGATTAGAATTGTTCACATAATTGCCTAGCTTTTAATTGTATAAACCATAACCAGAACATTTTTACAGTGAGTTTGTATTGTACGTAATCTCAAGTTTTTCCGAAAAAGCTTCTTCACCGATCAGTTCATTTTGACTACCAGTCAAGCAATCACTGGAGATGTATGCTTTTTTCTTTTTCATACTCCTGAGTGATGCCCATGGTCATGGACAAAATAGATGTCAAAATGTATAAACATCAGTGTCAGTCAGTCATTCATCACGAGTGATCAGATTATAAAGAAACATGAAAGATTGCTGTTGGAAATTAGTTCAAGCAAAACAATTATATGTGGACAGCAGAGGGTCTTTTCGAGTGAATCTTTAAACTATTTTCCATTTGTCTTTCTGTAAAAAATCGTTTTACAAGCAGTTCCAGTTCGCTCAGTGCAGGGATAGACTGCTTATCAAGGTCTTGTAGTATCTTTCTCTGCCAATCAAGTTTCATTTAAATGACATTTTGCAATTTTGTCAATTGATTGGTTTGCCAAGAGTTCTTCATACTTCAACTTCTTCATGTTGAGAATCTGTCTTTGACTTTTAAATTTACTATTTACATCAGCCATTGATTACATATTTAGCTTCTTTTGATTTTTTCAAATTCTCGGAATTTGTAAAATGGCGGGATTATGCTAATCGACATACGTTTCGCGTACATGCCTAAAAGTACTTTCGTTTTTAAAGTGCACCAGGGCTTATATCCCCCGTCAACGCGTCCATCAGAATCATCAATAGCGTAAGGGCGTTAGATAAGCCATGGAGTCGAGGGTGAAATCGACCTTAGGTGACTTGAGACGAAAGAAAGCCTTAAAATTTTGCTTTAATTCTTTTCTGCTTAGCTGTTTGGGAGAGAGAGAAATATCGCCCCCCAGTGGAAAATTATACTCTGATTTTTCCCCAGCTGAAAATAACGATAAGCAAATCCTCACTGCAAAATATTGTGCTATTTTTCCATCCCTGCTGAATTCCCTTGCTCAAAAACAGTGAAATTCAATCACCTGTCAAAGTTACCCTTGAATGTCCACCCACGATTGCTGAACCTCTAGTCTTACAAGATAATCGATGATTGTGGTATATTCGATTTGCTTTTAAAATAACTCTACCATTTCTTACCATTTCTTGAAAAATTAGTTTGGTAAAAAGTAGCAAAAAAATTGCTCTAGATATTTTTTTGTTCATGATATTCATGACGTAATGGTTTATACGGAAAGACCCCGGTTTTTGCCAGCATATTTTTGGCATATCTTATACAACTTTTGTCTAGATTAAATTTTCCACTACAGGCTAAAACTGGGGTATTTCCATAGAAAACGTTACGTCATGAATTCCTGGGGGCACTCATATGATATGGCCAACGTGATGTGCCGCGCTTAAGGGTGGGGGTTTTCAGCATCCAGAAATTCACTGTAAGGGTTTCTTCTGTGATTGCACTGCAATGATCGAATTTTAAAACAAACTCAAAATAATTGATAAAAAGAAAGTTTTTACTTCTCCTTTGTTTGAATAAATTTCTATTGTCTAATAACTACGGCTGACAAGAATATCTTTCAGTAAATTTCCCAAGCTTCTTTTTTCACGCAGATTTACAGCTGATAATTATAATGGACTGTAAGGGTTGGGTAAGTCAAGAGAAAATGCACTGAAAGGATGCCTTTTCAGCCATATTGAACTACAACTGTAAAGGTAAGATTTTGAAAAGCAGATTTTGCGCGGCACATACCGTCGTTTCAAAATCTTGTGCCCCTTGGGCATGAATATCATGAATTAAAACTATTTTATGTAATTTTTTCCTTGGAAAATACAAGAAATTTTAATGATCAATTTTCCTAGAAAAATACCAGAAGTGTGTTTTATCTAATTTCCTTGGAAAATATAACAATTTGTAAACGGTAATTTTCCTTGTAAAATGCAAGAAAATGTTTCAATCAACGTTCTATTTAATATATAAGAAAATATTGTTGTTCATTTTCCTTGAAAAATACAAGAAATCATTTACATATCTATTAATACGCTTAAACGTGTGTGTTTACAACGTTTTGTAAAAAGTCTTTGAAAATCTAACAAAGCTCTACAAAGCCTCCTCTTCATGGCGTTGAACCATCATCTCTTTGCACCTTAAGCAGATTTCCTACCACTAGACTAACTTTGAGACCCCAAGATACTATTTTCTATACACCAAGTTTGGAGCTTGATGGGTTAAAATCAACCTTCTTCCCAATTTTTTTTGTCATTTTAAAGAATTCTTATTCAGATGCTCTTTTAAAACTTTCTGCTCCTTAAATATGTCTCAGTATCCCTGACTGATCGTAAACAATATCTTTGTGTGTAACAGCAACCGAAATGCAGATAAGCAAGGTTTTGACAACTCAATGAACGTGTAAATTTTCTTTCAACCGATTCATACTTAAGAAATAAACCCGTAATAAATATGACTCCGTTATCCTAATTTATGATAAACAATATCTTTCCGAAGTTATAAAGTTATAAACGCCGACAGATAGAGTTTCAAAAGTTATAAACGCCAATATGGGCTTCACTTTTCAACCGATTGATTCATACAATTTATATTCAATCTCAAATAAGACAAATTTATATTTAAAGAAAAGCCCTCTGTATATGTACAGTATAATATTTATGAGAGCTTATTCCTGTGGCGTAACTTTTTTATGCGGAATATGAAAGAGGTTGATATCTGTCACTTGTTTTGATTTTTTTTTTTTTGTTTACGCATTTACCGTATTCAAAAATTATAACAAAAATCATGATTAGAAACCTGCGGCAAAAAGACTGATTTGAACACAACAAATTCCTTTTTACACAAGATGAAGTTCCGGTAAGTTTCCAGTTCAATACTTTCATAAAAAAGGCTGATGTTGGAAGGATGGCTCATTTTTGTGACGAACTTTTTCTTGGATTGGTTTTAGTTGCATTTCTTCTCGAAAGCTCATACTGCATAAATAATGTAGGTACAGTACTAAATTCAACCATTGAGTGGAATCACCTTACTTGTCTATTTCATAGGATAATTCCGTTCAATTTAAAAATTTCTACACCCCTGTCTCTGTAGGTGTTGAGCATCTGGGGTGGGACTTTTAAATTTCACTGAGGTGGAAGATATTCTTAAAAATATTGAGAAGACATTGAAAAAAAATGACATTTTGTTATTGTTAACATTCACTTAGGAATTGAAGAACTCCTTTTCATTATTTTTGGTTCGTTAAACTTAAAATCTCAATCCCCAAAAGAGGCTCAATCATAATAAGTTGATTACTGTAGCCATGCTGTAGCATGGGAAATATCATGTACGAAAAACGAATCCGGTGTAATACACCAATTAACTCAAACACGAGCAGGGAATCAAAATTTGACCCCTGTTGCTGCGAGGTCTTTTTTGGATTTCGTACTCTATTTTGTATACTAATTTCTTTCTACAGGAAGTACCAGCGAACAATCATGGCATTGAACCTCTTGCTATTATAGACGATGGTGGGAGAACAACTTTTGAGTTTGAAGCCCGAATGCGCTAGAAATGAAACTCTTGAATGGGAAATGAAGCCACTTAATCCCTATCTAACACGTGTGACCTGCGCAGTTTTCAGAAAAACTCCAGATTGAAAGTAAAATCTTTCCCTGGATTTGAAAGATATGCCTAGTGAAAACAAAGAAATCCATCATCTTTATAAACGCAGCGTAAATTTTAAGGGTTCACTTTTCTCGCTTGAGAAAGGTTAAAGATTCTAATCAAGCCTTTCGGCTAAACTTAATGGGTACAACTCAACTAATCCCCAAGGAGCTATGCTACTTTACTGCTCTTTCTCACATTTTAGAGTTTTTGAAGATATTTACTACTTTAATCGTAGAAATTTTAGCGAGTCATGAAAATCCCGATTTTTTTTTGGATTTATTTTAGCGAATCACGATTTCAAAAAGTTTCGCGCGTTTCCTTGGATAAATTTTAGCGATCTGTCGATTCGGCGTGTTTTAGCGAGATTTATTTTAGCGAAAGTAGGGAAAATGCTAAAATTAGTCTCGCTAAAATTTCTACGATTAAAGTAAACTCGAACGGAAAAAATCTCTTCTGATTCGATATTGCTATTGTATTGCTTTTGTTCCAAAAGTAACAAAATTACCAAGGACTGACTTTTTCCAATTTTTCCTTTCTGTGAGCCAGCCTGGGAATCACAAGGTCCTTAAAAATATCTTGATCTTTCAACAGCAGGTGAAGACATACAGAGAAGCAAATTGAAAGCTGTTATCCCAGTATTATCAGCTGAGTGGAGTGTTCAATTCAAATTCAATCTCCATGGCAACCATACTGGACACAATTATTGGTGTAATATCTTACAACTAAAGCAGAGTGGTCCACTTTATCACAAATATGGGGCACGAACGCCCTACGTGACATTTGACAGTATCGAAAAGAAGATTTTGATCGATTCTGCTGTAAACAACAATTGGATGTATCGGAGATATATTCATCGACAAATTCATTTCAACACAGAATACAATGTGGAGATTCACCAACGTTACAAAAGTGGAGGTGTTTACAAATATTCCATCCTTCTCAATGGGGAAGAAGTCCACTCAACCGATAATACACAAGCTCAACAATTTTATGACGTCAAAGTTTTTGTCTCGAATCAAGATGGTTTTCCTTGCCTTGGATCCGTTTCAGATTTGAAAATAGCCAATTATTTATAATTTATGAATCCCCTTTTTCGGAAGCTTTACATTTTGTACAAACGGGCAATAAATGACTTAAAACGAGGAAATGGCAAAAGCAAGGGACAGTGTGAGTATATACATTTAATATCTAAAGTCAACGAAATTAAAAGCTTCTAAAAGATAAAATAAACCAGCCGAGGCTGGAAAGTCAGCCAATATAGCTAGATTATTAGTTGGATAGCTTGTAAAGATGTTAAGTAGCTGCGATGGAAGGAAGGACTAGATGCATAAAGAATCAAGCGAAATTGGAAAATTTTAGGAGCTAAATAAACACATTTGGCTTAAAAATGTTTGTCCAGGTTACTCTAAACTCCTAGTAGTTAGATTGAGTAGAAAATGAAAATTCCGTATGTTAAGCATTTAATTAAATTTATAAATTCAACTTTTAACATTTTTGAAGATAAAGTAAAAATCTAGGGACAAATCACAAAATTTTAGATATGTCCTGTTATAAACCTGTACAAAGATTTTATCAAAAAATCCAAATGACACGTCAAATAGACGAATCATTTACATTTATAAATACAAGTAGTTTCCTTTTAAAATAATAGTTCATTATAGTTGTTCCAGTAGCATGTTTACAATAACCAAGCAAAACAAAACAATGCAATACGAAATACAGTTTTTATTTGACGTCAACTAGATCAGACGCTTTTGCAACGCTCTTCGAAAAAATGGCTGAAAACAAATAAAAACATCAAAATTCATGAAAATAACATCAAAATGGATAAAGATCAGCCTTTCGAAGCAGCCTCACCACCTCAAGCTTGCACGCCGTCAAGATGTTCTGAAGACGAAGACCTGGATCGCTTAACATGCAAAAAATGTAAAAGATCAGTTCATTATGAGTGCACACAGTTACCCCTGTATCAACTACAAATATTCGTGACATCCTACAACGATCATTACTTATGTTCAAACTGCGTACGAATAACGAAAAACCTAAGAAATAAAGTGGGAAAAAACACTCAACATATGATGCAAAATGAACTTAAAAAGAAAGACGACGTCATACAAAAACTGAACAATGAGGTCAACACTAAAATCAAAACCCGTGATTCCATCAAAAATGACTTAAAAACTTTTCTGGCAGGGAAACTACAAGAGATGGAGGAAAAGACAAGAAGCATGATAAAGGAGGAAATAAAGCACACCGCAGAAATAATGACGGAAACATCAAAGAAAACATACGCCGAGATTACCAAGAAATAAAAAGAAGACTTAAAATCTGCCGAAGAACAAAAACGGAAGGAAGAAAGTGAAAAGAGAGACATAGAATCTAGAAAACTGAATATGATCGTTCACGGGTTTCTCGAATATTCAGGCCCAGATAAGGCAGAAGAAGAAAATGGGAAAAAATATGACAAATTTCGGTTCCGAGAACTCCTAGATGACATCAATGTTCCAGATATCAATGTTACTCACCACAGATTAGGAGACAGAAAAACTAAGAATGGCCGTCCTCTGAAAGTCACCCTGCAAAGTCAACATGACAAAGATCTTATCATGAAAAATTTACACATGCTAAAAGAAACTTGTTTCTTTCAGGTAAGTATAACGGAAGATTTCACAATCAACGAACGGAAAAAGATCAAGGAGATGCACGAACAAGCAAAGAAACTCAACAAGAACAATAACAATAAAGGATTCAACTGGCGCGTAAGAGGAAGCCCAAGAACAAAACTACGCATTGTTAAAAAATTACAAAACCAAACAAAAATATCTTCAAATTACAAACTAAAATGCTCTACAGAAGAAATCGTCAGCGATTGGGCATTGACAGATGATGATGAATGATTCATTTTGTAAAATAGGCAGTCGAACTCTATTAGCTTTCAAGCTAGTACAGATTTGTACACATTTTTCGACTTTAAAGAATATATACATTTACATTTACATTTACAAATGGTAAATGGACAAGTAGATTAAGTAAATTCTAATAACACTTTGTCACAATTCTTCAGGTGCTCCTACTAGAAATTCACAATCTAGAAATTGTAACTGACTGCCAATTAACAATTAAGCTAGTCACATACTCTAGAAAAACACAATTTGCCTCAAAAACTTTTTGAAAAGTAGTTCAGTCTCTGCCAAATTTCAACAGAAACTGTATTTTAGTAAGGTAGGTTACCCTTCTATGGACACCCCCTTTTATGGACAAACCCTTCTAAAAGATTACAGTACACGTAGTGTTCATATTATATCATGATAATTTGTATAAAAATTTTATTTTTTTTATTTTTGATAAAAAAAGTAAAAATGTAAAATCAGACAGAAAATGTCGAAAAAAAAATTGACATGATAAACTTTAAAATGTCTCCCATGTAGTAATGCACTTGTGGATTTGTATTTCTTTTAACAGCATCAAAGAATTTATTTGACTAAGATTGGTGATGAAATTATGGTAAATAGTGTTTCAAATGGGCGGGTCTACCCATTCTCTAACATGGATGTTGTTACCTATTATGAACAGGGCAACCCAAAAAGCCAAAACATGTCCAAGTCACAAACACAATCTGCGTCCAGAATGTGACAATAAAAAAATATTATGTGGTCGTCATTACGCACGAGCGAGCGCAGCGAGCGAGTGCGATTCTTTTGGCAAAAGCGCGGGAAAAAAAGCTGATATGCGGGGTGACAAAATCGATTTTTCAGTTTTTTAGCCTCGTTTCCATTCAGAATCGTCGTCGTGCACTGTCTTAAGTCCCAATATGGAGAATGTCCACCTGCACCCGACTTTGTTGTTTGGCACTCGCAAAAACAAAAAAATACCATTTAGGCGTTGAGACACGAGCACTAGCTTTTTTGTCGTGATACGTTGATCATTCGGAAGTCTTTGATGAGGCGTAGGGTCAAGTGAATCTGTTTGTTCAGAGTTGTAGTTTCTTTTCTGAGCGTATCGTCGGCACCACTGTTTCATTCGTACACTGGTCAAACCACAACGCAACGAAAGCAAGAAAAGTTAAAAGCCAAAGCTGATTTGAAAAGATTTCAGAAGAAACAGAATCTCATTCGTTTTTCAAGTTTTTCAAGTCAACAGGTATTATGTTGATACTTTTGGGTTTCTCTTTAAATTTTTAAATCATTTTTGTAGTTTTTTGTATCTGTAATATATTGGGAACTTCTTACGGTAGAGATTTTTTTTTTAAGTTTTGCGTTTACTTTCTCCTATGAAGATGCTGTACCCCATACCGATACCGATACCAATATCATTTATGCCGCTGTTACCAAAATCATTCAAATTTCAATAGTAAGCACCCAAGTAAATAAGCAACCAAGTAAGCTTAAAGGTTACACAGACAGATAAGTATTTAGTTTTTTCTTTTTGTATATTTATAGCTTTTTGTATCTGTATTATACGGGAACTTTTAAGAGAATTTTTTTTAAAGTTTTGCGTTTACTTTCTCCTATGAAGATGCTGTACCCCATACCGATACCGATACCAATATCATTTATGCCGCTGCTACCAAAATCGTTCAAATTTCAATAGTAAGCACCCAAGTAAATAAGCAACCTAAAGGTTACACAGACAGATAAGTATTTAGTTTTTTCTCAAACTGCATGATTATTTTATACACTTGCGATTGTTTTGATACTTTTGGGTTTCTCTTTTTTTTTAAATCATTTTTGTAGCTTTTTGTATCTGTAATATATGGGAACTTCTAAGAGAATTTTTTTCAAAGTTTTGCGTTTACTTTCTCCTATGAAGATGCTGTACCCCATACCGATACCGGTACCGATATCCAATTGCCGCTTTTACCGAAATCGTTCAAATTTTAATAGTAAGCACCCAAGTGAATAAGCAACCAAGTAAGCTTAAAGGTTACACAGACAGATAAGTATTTAGTTTTTTCTTTTTGTATATTTATAGCTTTTTGTATCTGTAATATATGGGAACTTTTAAGAGAATTTTTTTTAAAGTTTTGCGATTACTTTTTCCTGTCCTGTGGAGATGCTGTACCCCATACCGATACCGATACCGATATCCAATTGCCGCTTTTACCGAAATCGTTCAAATTTCAATAGTAAGCACCCAAGTAAATAAGCAACCTAAAGGTTACACAGACAGATAAGTATTTAGTTTTTTCTCAAACTGCGTGATTATTTTATACACTTGACTTGCGATTGTGTTGATACTTTTGGGTTTCTCTTTTTTTTAAATCATTTTTGTAGTTTTTGTATCTGTAACAAATGGGAACTTGTTAAACAATTTTTTTTAAAGTTTTGCGTTTACTTTTTCCTATGGATATGCTGTACCCCATACCGATACCGATACCGATATCCAATTGCCGCTGTTACCGAAATCGTTCAAATTTTAATAGTAAGCACCCAAGTAAGTAAGCAACCAAGTAACCTTTAAAGGTTACACACACAGATAAGTATTTAGTTTTTTCTCAAACTGCGTGATTATTATAATTATATACTTCTATACACTTGCGATTGTGTTGATATTTTAATTTCTGACATAAAAAATCTAAATTTAGACAAATGGTGTCAACGCAGTGTTTGTTTTCCTTAGAAAAAACTGACATCACAATGAATTTTTCTAACAACGGGCAAATCTGGGCAGTTTAGGCTTGTTGTCATGCAAACAAAAGCAATTGAATTGTGCAAAAAGCTGTATAGCCATTTGGACCTAGGTCGAAGGATGATGATGATGATAGCCTGCTTCAAAAAAGTAACCGATTAGCAATGCATATGTTACATTAATATTAAAATAAAGGTAATTAGACTATTAATTGACTAAAAAGTGTTTTCTCAAGAATTATGTAATTACTGCAA